>NC_056474.1:2712639-3000333 GCF_008729295.1 Plectropomus leopardus | reverse complement strand
TATTATAATAGTATTGTTTATAAAGAAGGGAAGGAAAAAAACGATATTAATGATTATTATAATTGTAAATTCAAAATTATTTTCCAGAATTATTATTTTTAAAGAAGGGAAGGAAAAACAATATTAATGATTATTATAATTGTAAATTCAAAATTATTTTCCAGAATTATTATTTTTCTTGAAAGACTTTTTTCAAGTAATTTACTTTTTATAAAAAAAAACCAACTTGGTTTTTATTTTCTTTTTACAATTTTTTTTGCTAATTTTTGAGTAACTTCTTCCGAAGTTGCTCATCACCTTTTAACTATGTTCTTGCAGAAATCAAGCTAATTTCCTCAGATCTCAAGGAGTTAAATTAGTTATGTGAAATCGGATAATTGTTAATTTCTGTTGTCATTTTCTTCTGTAACTCAAATGTCTGAAGATATATTGTCAAACGCTGATCTGTTTTTTTTCTGTGATTATTTTTTGTGCTTACTTTGATAGCATCTTTTACACCGTATACCGTCACAGAAGCTAAGATGATGTGCTGTGTATTCGGACTGCATCAAAACAGGTTTTATCCACCTAAAAAGACCCAACTAAAAAAATAATATCAGTTTAAGCGTCGCTATATTTGGAAATTTTCACCTCTTAACCGTACAAACTATTCTATCCCAGCAGCAGCAAACCAGCAACTCCCATGTTCTGCGAAGTAAATTACAGTTTTTGTCAAAGGAGTCTGGTTGCTTTCAGATTACAGCTTTAATCCTGATGGAAAAGGGCTGGCTAACGGCGAGGTGGAGCGGCGGCTAAAAACTAACCAACTGAGTCAGCGTTTGCTAAGCACCATTTCATTTTACGTGCATGACTCAGGTGTTTTCTACCTCGGAAGTTATTGTAAACAAACGAGCAAAAAGGGCCAATGATTTAGGCAAGACAATCTGTTTTTAGTTAGAATAAAACACCTTAAACCTTGAATTTTTGTCATATTTTAAATATTTTTCCATTTCCTTATAATCCCTCTGATTACCGCAGTTTTCCATAGTGTCCCTTCGTGTGTCTCTAATTAGTCCAAATCCGTCTCTCTCCCTCCGCCTGTCTACGAGCCAGATTCTCTGTTGGCATTTGGCTGAAATAACTCGCAGGACGGGGATGGAGAAAAAGAAAAAACAGGAATCTCTCCAGAGCTTGTGGCTGAGTGTAATCCTTCCCTGCCAAGTCGCAAACATCAGCATGTAATTATTCTGACAGCTGCTGCACTTCAATTAACTGTAATGTACACCAGAGAAATATTATTAGTAGCAGTCAGGGAGGCAGTTTGCCAGCAACATGCTGTAAAAAATACAGACACATACAAGATAACAGCAAATTAAAGACTTAAGGTGATGACGAATACAAACTATTTTCAGAGTTGTGTACTGTAATGAGGATTACAGATGCTTGAACCAGTGAGTATGTTTAATATTATTGTACTGTAGGACCTATAGAAACACGGCTGAAGATTTTTAAGGGTTGATTGTTTATTTTTTTACACCCTATGCTGAAAATCTACTTCATTATGGACCATTCATTGCACTGTATCGTTTCTAAAAACACTTCTAGTGTCATTAGTGGACATAAATGTATGCACCATAAAACCGTTATTAAAATATCATATATATTAACATTATTTTCCACTGACTTCAGTTTCAGTCCTAATCATAATTGCCAATTTCATTCAGTCAATTTTCATCATAAGTCAATGTAATTCTTTATTAATAAAAAAAAAACCAGTTTTAACAAAAATTGAATCATTTTTCTTTCAATAAATGCTAAGTAGATTTTTTTCCTGCAGTCTGGGATATGCCAAAGATTAGCAACAACACGGGCTGTAATGCATTTATATTTTTCATGCAGTTTCAAATTTGAACAAAATCTCCCTCTAAATAATTTCAGGCACAAAAATGGTATTTTTTTCACTTTCACTGACTTATATTTTTAAACCAACTTCAGTCCAAATACATACATAACAACATAACTACCACATATTAATTCACTCAGTTGTAACCCTTTATATGCCAGTGTGTTTAAATGACGCCACAGTTGTTATTTTATGAAAATGACACAAAATGTTATTATTTTCCCTACACTAAATGCTATGTGAAATTTTTGTTTTTATTTTTTCACAGTCTGGGATATGTCAATGATTAGTAACAACACTGAATTTGATCAAATATTATTTTTTTGTATAGTTACATATATAAGAAAAACCAAAACCTTCAAAGACAAAAAGGCCGTACAAAAAAAAAGCCATAAAAATACTAATAAATAATTATACATCTAAATTGCAAAATTTGTTTTTTTTTTTAAATCATTTTCTGCACTTTTTTCCCGGTCATTTTCGGGTGAGTTTTTGCTTTATACATTTCTACTTTTGCTCATTTTAAGGAAATTTTCTTGTAATTTTTTTACTATTTTTTTCCCCTTTTTCGGCCATGTGGTGTTAAGTTGCTCGTGGCCTTCTCCCCATTTGCTCAGGTTTCATAGGGTTAACACAGCCAAAATTATTGAAAAAGTAAAAAGCCAAAAGCCACAAAATGTCCCAGAGGATGCACAAGGGTTAAGAATAATTGTCAGAAGCTCACCCTTAGCGACACTTCACTAACAAAGACTCGTATTTGAGCCTCACAGCTGCCGCTCGGGTGCAGATTCTGCTCCTCTGCGTCTTTGTAACGGCTGCATTCCTCCACACTCACGGTGTTTCCTTCCTCTTTTTGGATGCTGTGCTCAATTGGGTGTGAAGGAGTGTTAATGTGTCTATCATGTTCGGGAGGAAGAGGGAGCAGCGTGATGTGGGGAGACGGTAATTGCTTTCTTGGGAGTTGGACCTTTGCAGACGTACGGGGAGAAAGTTACGACCGCACATAAAAGCCTACTGTAAAAAGGCTCTACGTGGTGGATTAGGAGCACGCCATTTTGTCTCAGATATTTATTTAACTTTGGCAGGCTTATGTCACGAACAAACGTGGAGATGCACTCATTGGCGTGTCCACACGTCTGTTGGTCGCCAGCAGAGCAGACCGTCAGGACACAACAGTCGCACTTGTGCGAGGCCTGAAGCCCGACCTCAGCCAAAGCGTGGCAGCATAACTTCATCACGCCACTGAGAATCTGCAGGCGCCCTCTGAGGTCATAACGATGCCATTTAAGACACCGGAGTGATCCAATGAAAACCCGCCGTTTTATGTTCGCTGCAGCTCCCACTTCAAACATTACACAGAAGTATGATGTCAATTGGTCTCGGATAATTTGGCTCAATCGTGTAACTGTCTACTCGAAAGTATGTAAAAATAAATACGACCAATGTTGAACAAAATCTTCATCCCTGCATGAAATATTCATAACTTACAACACGGTAAGGCGCATGCTGAAAGTTTACTGGAGTGAATTATACACACCAAAAGGTTTTCGGTTCATTACAGATGACTGCAAATCTAAAACATTACCTAACTGATTCCTATTTCCTCTTATTGGCACAATTAACCCTTCGAAACCTGAGCAACAAGGCTCGATTTATTTCAAATACTTGGGAAGAGGGTGATGAGCAACTTAACAGGAAAATGGCCCAAAAATGAGCAAGAAATTAGTAAAAGGTTACAAGAAAATTATTAACAAATAAGGAGGAAAAAAAAGATGTAAAAAGGACAAATAATAATAATAATATTAATAATAATAATAATAATAATTAATAATAATAATTTAATACATTTTACCATTTTGTAACATTATTCTAATAAATAATGAACTCCTATTTTTCAGATCATTTGTTTTTCACCTTTTACTATTTTTTTTTTTTTTTTTTTGCAGTTTGCAGGACATTTCTTGCATAGTTGCTCATTGTGTTTTTTTTCCCCGAATTTTCCACCGATGATGTCATTTTTTTACAATATTTGGCATATGGAGAAAATACGTGCTATTTCCACAAAGTACACTGTCACAATCCATGTTGCTGCAAATCACTGACATATCCCAGACTGTGATGGTAATAATAATAATAATAATAAAATCTCTTTTGCATGTAGTATATTGAAAATATTCTGTTTTGTATGGGGGTTTTTTTCGATCTAAAAATATAGTGGCATCAAAACTGAAACTCAAGGGTTAAAATTCTGTAAATTAATGAATATTTGATTTTTATGATTAGGACCAATGTTGATCAAAAAATAACTTAATGAAAGTGGAAAATAAAATGTAATGTATAATATTTTTTAAAGCTTGATTTAAAAAGTGCATTTTGTGTGCAGTGATACGAGTGTAAAGCAGACCCTAAAAATCCATGACTTTTCCAAAACTTTCAATGATTTCCAAAACTAATTCCATGACTTTTCCAGGCCTGAAAAATGTGATTGTGAAATTCCATGACGTTTCCAGGTTTTCCATGACCATATGGGGGAAATCTATAAATTAATGCAAGATTAATGCTGAATTTGGCAAAAAGCGACTTCTTCAGGATATTTGAAGATTCAATCAAATTTCTCCAACACACGCTTGATGGATTTTTGGCTCTTTTGACCTGTGACACACACACACACACACACACACACACACACACACACACACACACACACACACACACACACAGTGCCAAACTACCCAAACAAAAAGAGATATATGTCCTTTCACAGTGTTTTTTTAAAGGTCTCCTGGCTGCCGACTGTAGGTGTGTTCCAGCTAATATCAACAGTGGAGCTTGTGAACGCATCACAGAGGGACAGGAGTCAATGGTGTGTGATAGCATGTAGCGTTCTCCGACCGCTGCTGAGGAATGTGAGCGAGGAATTTACTGCACCTAACGGGGATGCTTCTGCTCCATGTGTTTTTCAGCTTTTGAAAGCATTGAAACTCAAACTCCCCACCGATGCTGCTGAATTATGAACAGGGACGAGAGTTATGGAGCCCTTTAATATGTTTAACGGTTGAACAAGTGCCGCTCGGATTTTAGCCATAACCTTCAAAAGTTTCGACTGCAGACAGAGAGAAGAAATTATCACATGTGTTTGCTTACAGATTATCGAGTTATGATTGCGCATGGCGAAGTCATTACTGTATATCCAAACAGTCTTACATAAGAGTGTTTGGATGTCGGAAGGAAAAACATACGTGGATGACAGCAAAGTCGAAACCACAGAGTCGTTGTCAAACAGAGCCGGGCTGCGTGCCAGCATGTTGTCATGTAGTCACACTAAAAGACGCCGCTAAGCTTCTGTCAGACCCACTTTTTATAATTGTTCACAGACCCTCGTTCCCTCAAAATGCAGGGTTCATACACACTTCTAGCAAAAGATTTCCATGACTTTTCCATGACTTTTAGGCAAATTTTCAAGACCATACATTCTCTGAAATGACCATCAATACTCTTTATTGGTTCTTTTTTATTTATATATATTTTTGTTTTAAATATATCTTATTAAAAAATATATATTGAACTCAGGAAAGTATTAAAATTGAATATTCCAATATAACATAGGAACTGTTTGTTATTTATGGCATGTATGAGGCATGTTAAATCATATTTTATTTTTTCCTTTTTTCCGGACATTTGAGGCAGACAACGGAAACTAGATATACGCCCAAATGATGTCCCAGATGTAAATGTCTGTTTCTGAACGTCTGACTCTGTATATCTGATCCTGAATGTCAATAAAAAATAAATTAAAAAAAAAAAAATCATATTTTAGACACTATGGAAGGACTTATGGGTTGCTTTTTTTAGGGGGGAATAAATCTTTAAATATCTGTATTTTGTATTCATTTTACTTCGGCTGGTTTGAAAGCCATGTTTTCTTTAAAAAATAAACTAAAATAAAATAAAAAGCCATTTTTTGTCTTTTTTAAATATTTTTTAAGGAAAAAAAGGATTTTTTTCTCTAAAAACTTTTTAAAGAAAAAAAATTTAATTTGAATGATTTTTAAATTAAATGTCTTTTTTTTCTTAAAAAAAAACACATTTTTATGGCATTTTTTCTTTAGTCATTTTTTCTTCAATGATTTTTGGTGATTTGAAAGAAAACATGCAGTAACAATGTGAAAACAGAAACTATTATTGGATTTCAAAATTTCCATTGGTCCTTGATTACATCAGATGTTATTATACGGGTTTGTGAGACAAAATTCCATGACTTTTCCAGAACTTTCAGGGTACACTTAGTTTTCCAACACTTTTTTTTTGAAATGGGGACAAACACTGACATATATGAACACTGTGACTGGATTATTCCTGCTTGTGCTGCAGACAGCACAAAGATGCACGATCCTGACGCTCAAATGCACACATTTTCTGTATGCAAGGATCGATTTCATTTTCCAGTTTTTGTTTTAACTGCATCACGAGCCAATTTGTCCTGAAATCCATTTGGGCTCAGCAGGACTCACAGTCTAACACCAAGCACAGTTTGGTGGTTTCGCTGGTTAATAGCAACCGTGCAATTACACCCATAAATTTCCAGAATCCCCCACTAAAACACGCATTAATATCTGCTGACACCATTTTCGGTGAAACCACAAGAGATTTGAGCACCTCATGGAGAAAATATGAGAGCATGTCAGAGTGCTTAACACAAACTTTTACTAGTAAATCTGACGACCACATTTGCTGATATTCTTGTGCAATATTTTTCATATCCTGGAGAGCTACTGAGCCTCTGCGAGCTTCTCCCCTCGCTGAGCTCTCTCTCTGGAGAAGCGATTGGACGACGGGGCAGCCAATGGGCGTCTGAGCAGCAGGTTATTTGAACTCTCCTCACACAGCTCAACTAAACCAGACAACATCCTCTGACTTTTCAAACATTATTCTCTCCTAAGAGCCTGTCATCATCTCAGAGGACGACCGGACACTTTCTTAATCTTTTTTTTTATTATCTTTGCGTTAATTCTATCCAGGATGGGAATCTGTTTCCTCTGTTCACATCTGGAGGTCTGCTCGTGCACCTGTTGATCTGTTGACTCTTGTGTGTTTAACAATGAACAAAGTTGCTGAGATGAAGTCTGACGCTCTGCTGCACTTGGAGGACAACATGAGAGCGGAGGACAGGAGCAGACTGAACTGTGCGGACTTACCAAAGAGCAGTTTAACAGACGGGCAGAACGCAGAGCTGCTGCGATGCCAGGAGACCACCGACGACAGCTCGGCTATCAAATACAGGAGATACGGGTACGCCCTTTTTGTCTGTGCTGGAAATGTCTGTTTCGAACAGTTAAAAAAGTGGTCGGATTTTAATTTATGGTAGTAAAATGTATGTGAATATGCAGGAAAATGTTCCTGTTCTGCCTTTTCATTAATTTTTTTTGCACTTCTTTAGAATTGGAAGTTGCAAAAAAAAATATTTAGCACTGTGTTGTTTCAAAGTGTGAGCAGAGGGGATTGTGGGTGGTCTTTGTGAATCTATGAGGCAACTTGTGATTCCTCCAGGTCTCGTCTGGGCGGGGTCAAAGTTCGCCACAAGAGACAGGTGCTGCAGGACATGGCCCGGCCGCTTAAACACTGGCTGTACAAACATCGGGACAACCCCTATCCCACCAAGACGGAGAAGGTCCTGCTGGCTCTGGGCTCGCACATGACGCTAGTGCAGGTTCGTGCAAGAAAGCAGGGAGGGTGCGATGACGGAAAAGTGACTTAAAGGGATAGTTCATGTTTTTTTAAGAGGAGTCATTTGGGGTTCTTATCCACAGATGCACGCCTCCGGTTTGGAGAAGCAGGCTGAGTGCGACATTTAAGCAAAGCAATGTGCTGCTGTGACAAAGTCAGCAACAAAACATATTTTACCCATCTACATTTTTTTCTTTATTGAGAGTTTTTTCATTGCTTTAGCCACCAGACATCAGCTGCTGGTCTACATCTGCTTCAATCAGTTTGTTAGTTATTAGCTATTTTGTGACTTTGGTAAATCCAAACTAAGCCTTTTAAATGCTAAAGAGACACAATAATGCAAAGAAAATAACTGACTGAAGCAGCGGTGGACCAGCAGCTCCTGTTTCAGCAAAGTTAACCCTTTGAAACCTGAGCAAATTGCCTTGATTCAGCAACTTAAAAACACATAGACCAAAAACAGACAAGACGTAAGTAAAAAGTTACAAGAAAATTACCTGAAAATAAGCAAAAAAAGGAGAGTAAAAACAAAAACTAACAGGAAAATAACTCATGTAATGACCCAAAAATTCGCTACAAACAATTTTTACTAAATATTACTAAAATATTACCTGAAAGTTAACAATAAAAGTAAAAAAAAAAATTAAAAAAATCATACAAAAAAATTCTTGAAAATAATTTTAAAAATATAACAAGAATAATCATAAATATATTTTTATGAACAATTTTTCCCTTTTTTAAATATAATTTTCTCTCTTTTAAAAACTACTCTTTTTTAGGTTGCATGTTGCCTTTTCTCGTGTTTTTGAAATAAATCAAACCAATCTGCTCAGGTTTTTCTCAGTGGAGTCTGGCTTTGAAGAGAGCGGCTTCATTTTCCTGTTAGAGACCCTCTGACATTAAGGTTAAGCAGTTAAAAATTCTCTCAGTAAAGTGTACACTTAACAAACATTCATTTTCCTTTTTTTGGCTAAAATACGTTCTGTTGTTGCGCCCGTCCACAGCTGTGCATTGCTTAGCTTCCTCCAGGCTGCTTCTCCAAAGTGGAGGCGCGCTGACAGACATCTCAAAAAAACCGAACTGTCCCTTTAAAGGACGTGCTGATATTAAATCTGGTGTGTGCTGTTGCATAACGAGGTGCATCTGTGCAGGTTTCAAACTGGTTTGCGAACGCCCGGCGGAGGCTGAAGAACACGGTGAGACAGCCAGACCTGAGCTGGGCCCTGAGGATCAAACTGTACAACAAATACATCCAGGGGAACGCTGAGAGACTGAGCGTGTGCAGCGATGACACCGACTCGGACGGTACGGGCCGCGAGATCATCTCTCAGTGTTTACTGCTTTTGTTTTTATAGATGGAACTATGGACCTAAAACTGTCCCCAATGAAACAGCAGTATTTATCATATTTTTAACACCTTTACCCTTTGAAAACTAAACCAACTGGCTTGATTTCTTAAAAAACAAACATGGGAAGAAGACAATGAGCAACTTAACAGGAAATTAGCAAAAAAAAAAAAAAAGAGAGAGAGAGAGAGAGAGAGAAAAAGGTTACCAAAGAATCACCTGAAAAATAGCAAAAAAGAAAGATTTAAAAAATACAAAAGAAATCACTTGAAAATTAGCAAGAAAAACAAAGTTTGAAAAAATAACAAGGCAAAATTTGCAGAAAAAGAGAAAGAGAAAAAAAGGTTACAAAAAAACACCTGAAATATAGCACACAAAAAAAGAGAGTAAAGAAATACAAAAAATCACTTGAAAATTAACAAGAAATAAAGTAAAAAAAACAAAACAACACAAGAAAATGGCTTGGAAAAAGTGACATTCAAATTATATTATTTTAATAATCATAGAAATAGTTTTCTGGACATTTTCCCTATTTTTAAAAATAATTTTCTAATAATTATCTTTCTCTCTTTTTTAATTTTTTTTTGTTTTTGTTTTTGTTTATGTTTTCAAAAGACAATAAACAGAAATGCTTGAGAGAAGCGTCTGAATTCAGCACAAGAAAACTGATCCACGTTTTAAAGGGTTAAATGATCACTGGAATCTGTGCAACATAAAAAAAGTTACATTTGTTTTGTTTTTGCTGCTATAGATGAAGAGTGTCCCCTACAAACTCCCATCAGCCAATCAGACTTCAGATCATCTTCCCACAAGAACGCGCTCCAGAAGCAGAGCGGCGTCCTCGCCATGGCGGACTCCGCCAACAGTGACGACAGCACGTCGCCCCCGTCCAAGTACAAGAGCAGTTTACTGAACCGGTACCTGAACGACACCCTGCGGCACATGATGGCAGCGAACGCCGATAACGTCGCCTCAGCCCGCAAGAGGAGGAGCCACTCCGAGTCGTTCAGCTCCAACGAGTGCGATCGAGACGTCGTCTCGCCGGCGTCGTCCTACGAGACAGAGGCCAACTTCGTCTACCAGATGGGTGAGCGATATCATCGTTTGTCTCTGTGCACGACAACATTACACGTTAAAGCAGCTGCAGATGATTTTGGCGACCCCTATGGACGAAAGCGCAGCGTTTCCACCCTCACTTCGTGTTGTTTAGATCTTCATCTGCATTGATTTTGGAAGTGAGTGAAAGATATTTTTAAAGGTTTAGTGTGTAGTGTTGAGTGCCATCTAGTGGTGACGCTGCAGATTGCAAACAACTGAAACTTTTTGTGCAAAGTGATGCAGTAAAGCGTAAACACAAATGGCTCTACAGCGAGTGCTGTGGATTATAAATGAATATTTTTGACCGTTACATTCTGTTTCAGCCAAAATAACCCCCTGAATCCCACACACTGGACCCTTGAGATTATTTTACTTTTTTTAAACACACTATTTGCAGGTCACAGCAGTGAGGTAACGTATCCAAATGTAATAACTGCAATATGAATGGTGGTATGGTGAAACAAAATAAACCTGGTTTTAGCCACCAGCGTAAATTCATATATTGATGTAAAACCAATAAAATTCAGGAATAAAATAGAAATATTACAGATATGTCAAGGAGGAAGAGGTGCAATTCATAACTGGTTTTAAATTCTTCACAATCCAGCAATCTGTCCAATGACAACAGGCTGACTCCTGTTTTCGCGGTCCTCTGTCAACGTCCCTTTTAGCGTTTCTTTTTTTTTTTTTTTTGTTCTTGGGTAAAGTCTTTTCCCTTTGCTGATCCTGTTCAAATTTCAGCCATAATCCCAAAATAAAATGTCAAGAAAAATCATCTCCTGCCTCTCTTCAATGTATCCTCATACAACAATTTGTACGACGTCTAACTGATTAGTGTCCCGTAAACAGCGCCGTCAAGTTACGTGCATAACATAAAGTTACATACTTAGTGTGGAGTGATGTAGTTCAGGTTTAGGCAAGTGTGGTTTACCAAAATCTGCACTGAATATGAGTACACAGAATCAGAGACAGAGTGTGAATTTGGGAGTAAAGTAGATGATAGCAGACCTCGTCCACTGAAATCATGAAATAATCTTCCTTGTTAATTGCAGATTTATGTTGAATGTGCTGTAAAATGACACTTTAACTACCCTGCTTCCACTCAGTTCCTTTTTAACACACCACAGCGTACAGTAAAATAAGAACAGACCCAACAGAAACGGCTCCTCAGAGCACCCCGACGTTAATAAATCTCTGGCATTTCACTGAAAGTCAGAAGCTCTGCGAGATTCAATTATGAAGTTACAGCGAATCTGGGAGGGAGTTTGACACCTGGGTGCCCTTTCAGACCTATAGGGAGCCCAGCTCACTGACAACCCTCAAATCCGCTGAAGGTACGGGAGCCAAAGCCTTTGCAAACATCACTAATAAAGACTCATGCAGACGCTGAAATCCCTCATTTTAAAATTGGACGGAGCTCACGCTGGCTGCCGCCGCACACCGCAAATATCATTTCCATATACGAGAATGTGCCATTTGTTCCGCTTCAGCTTCTTGCCATGGTGGAAATGTCCAGTCCAGTCTCAAGGACAATTACAGCATGTCTGAGACTTTATTCTTCCCAGGGTGAGAAGTGGGAACCTCGGCCAAACGCAGAAGTGGAGCAGTCTGTCAGTAAAGCGCAGAAGACGTCTCGTAGAGCGACTGTCAGAGCTGCCACTCATCTGTGAGACAACGCAGGTCGCTCGTGTCCATCTGGCCTTTTCCCGTCCCCGTTTGAGGTGCAGCTTCGCTTCCCTGACTCATGTGTGCTTTGGCAGGCGGCTGCTCCCAAGTGTTACTTTCCCACTCAGAATCAATCTAAATGTACATTACATTATGAGAGCTGTGAAAAGATTTTTGAAAGCGGCTCTGCTCTTTAGCATATCTCATCAGTTTCACTCTGAAAATGAAACAAGGCATGCTTTAAGTTCCTTTCTTTTATTATTTTAGGATCACTTTTCAGGCAAAAACTGAATCCTGGTCCCCGTTTAAAGACGTTATTTAATGGAAATTTTTATAGTCTGTGACGAGGTTCAATCTGTATCCGGGAAACTCAGGTTAACCTCAAACTGGCCTACAGACATGAATAATTAGGATAATTCATCACGCAGGCTTTATTTTAAACCAACGGTGAAAGAGTTAACCCTTTGACACCAGAGAAAATTGGCTTGATTTCTTCCAAAACAATGTGATGAAGGCAGTGAGCAACAAAAGAAGAAATGACCCAAAAATAAGCAAGAAATTAGTTTTTAAAAAATACAATAAAAATGCTTTAAAATTAGTTTGAAAAAATGAATGTGGCCTGAAAAAAGGTGCATCAAAAATTAAATCTAATAATTCTGTAAAATGATTGTAAATATGTCTTTATGATAATTAGCTGTAAACAGAGATTTTTTATTTTTCCCTGAACATTTTCCCCCAGCTTTTTTTTTTTAAAAAAAAATCTTAAACGATTAATTTCTTTACTAAAGTGTTTCTAAAAGATATCGCACAAATTTTCTCAAGTTTAAAGGTTTATTTACTTGTGAAAGGCGTCTGAAAGCAGCACAAGGAAAGTTGTGTTGATCCAGATTTCAAAGGGTTAAAATATTGACCCTAATTTTAACTTCTTCGTATACGATGCTAACTTGCGGACGGCAGCTACAGTTGCGTCATTCTCACCGAACAATGATTACAACAACAACAAAAAACAAAACACCCCACAGAAGTGTAATATTGCTTACGTGCAATATCCAAACTGCAGGAGCAGATCTGCAGCCTTCAGGGAAATACGAGGATTCAGAGATTATTTTGGGGAATAATTTCACATTCTGGGAAGTGTTCATTTTCTTGCCGAGACTTAAACCAATACAGTTTTCATGTTTTTAAGCTTAATATGAAGCTACAGCAAGCAGACAGTTAGCTTAGCTTAGCATAAAGAGAAAACAGCTATTTAACTCAGCTCGAAGGTACAACTAGCACCTCTAAATCAGAAATACTTTATTGATCCCCGGGGAGAAACTGCGGTTTGTTACAGTCGCTCTGATGCCACCAGAATTATAGTGGGTAGAAATAAGCACCAACACCAGAATATAAGAATATAAAATATAAAATATAAAAACAGTAAGAGCAAACAATTGGCACAGTATGGAAACATTTAAGTAATGTTAAAAAAAAACATGCAAATAAGGTGCATAAATATACAACTATACTAAAATGTATCAAACTAGTACGCAAGGTAAAAAGTTCACTAAAATCCATGACTCTCCCTGCACCATAAATAAACATATATGTGTTTGTATTCACACTAACTGGATTCAAAGCAACAAACAGCACAGAGAGAGTGGCTCAGAATAAAAGGAAAATTCAAAATAAAATCTCCTCTTTTTTCAGCCTATTTCTCACAGACATAACTGAGCCCATTTATCATCAATATGAAACTATTTATTCAAACTTCTCAAATTCAGCTCCTGAGAATCAGCTTTCTTCTTCTTTCAGCATCATAATAATTTAAGATCTTCAAAATGCTTGTTTTTCTTTCTCACTGCACTGATATGTATTTGTCTGAAATGATCAGCACTGGAGATAACCAGAAGTTAAATAATATTAATAACAATAACAGTAATAATAATGATAATAATAACAGGCCTGTAACAGAGCCTGCAGGATTTCTCAGTGATCAAATTCAAGTCTCTTTTCTGTGTATTTTATCTGTTCTCAGAGATTTCTCAATTCTGAGAAGCCTACGAGCACAACAAAAGAATTTCTGCTGATTTATTCTTTTGCTCTTTCTTTCTACAAAAAGGTTAGGACAAATAGATCAATAAAAATATATTTTATTTCTGACGAGACAAAGAAAGTGAGCAAAATTTTCCGCTGAGTGGGGTGTTTTTTGGTTTGTTTGTTGTTTTTATCTTGACTCTCTGTCCACCATAAATAACCATACAGCCTCGGTATTGGGGCCTATGCAACGATCAAACAGCACAGAAGGAGTGAGACAATTCACCAAAACAAACAATATCCTCAGAAAAATGCAAATCCTCCTTTAAATGCCTCATCACAAACTGTGTGCACTTCAGCAGCCACACAAACAAAACCTAATAAACCTTCACAGGGCACTCAGCCAGCATTACAAACACGTGCATTTATAACCATTTCCCCAAATAAACCCTCACAAGCACATCAGAGGCAGCAGCGGCCGGAACATTTTCACTATGATTTGACTCGGCGGCAAATATTAGATTTTAAAACTTACCGTTTGATGATCGAGAGTGAAAAGTTGAAAATCCTGAAGATGAAAAAGTCTTTTCACTGCTGTCATGCCTTCAGGAGATTAGTCCAAATGGGTTTTTACGACATTTTAAAGTGAGACATGTAGACTAATGTGCTTATCTCGGTTTTAAACGCAGATTTGTTTGTTTCCTGGCGGAAGCGTGCGTCGCACCTGATGTGTTCGAGTACCGTCGGAAATCGGATAATTTAACGATAATGTCCAGAAAACAAATTTCATATTTACTATTTTTAAAATGAATTTTTGAATTCTGCTACAGGTGTTTTAATCTATTTTTTTCATTTCTTGCATCACTTAATTTCAGCTTATGTTCTTACGTTTCTATTTTTTTTAATTAATTTCTTTCTAATCTTTTGGCCATGTCTTGTTAAGTTGCCCGTTGCCTTCTGTCCATTTTTTTTAAAGGAAATCAAACCATTTTGCCCAGTGTAAAGGGTTAAAAGAAAACCTTTCATACTGGAGCTGGGGGCTTAGAGGGTATTTAAAATGAAATATAACCTTTTAAATTTGCACGTCTCTCCCGTGAGCCAAAATATAAAATAAAATAAAAAAATAAAAAACAGCTACTTCCAGTGCTCAAAAAAACATTTGATATGTCTGCTCCATTTTTTAACCTCCAGACAACTGGCATAGCATAAAGAGAGGAAGCAGGAGGAGACGCCTAGCCCGACTCAGTCCAGGATAAAAAATATATACTGGTATATATTCTTACTGGGTTATTGGGCTTTTGGTCTAATGGGACATTTTCAGTATTAGGGTTTCAGAATAAAGGACCATCAGAACAATCAACAGTCTCTTTTCTCAACTGGTCGCAGTAACTTTGCTTCTTATCCGCTGATTTAACAAATAACGTAATTTAATGAGCTTCAGCTGCATTTTGGCTGGTAAATTGATTTTTTGCAGCTCAGTAGTTCACTCTGTTGGTTGTTGGTTCATTGGTCGTTCGGTCAGTCCACAAAAATGTCCATGTTGGCGTCCACAGTTTCCCTTGGAGACTGATACTTGGTATGAGGGTCAAGTGTGTGTGTGTGTGTGTGTGTGTGTGTGTGTGTGTGTGTAGCACAGTGTGTGTGTGTGTGTGTGGCACAGACTGAATAAATAATGGAAGTAGCTACCATGTCGTCACCCATTGGTTTTTGGAGTATCGGTTTGAAGCCTTGAGTTCTCATTTTGGTTTTCTGGAGTCAGAGCTGATGATATCTGGAGGAGAAGGTGAAGCTGTGGAGGAGCGAGGGATGGATCTGACTGACCACCAAGGTCACTAAGGTTGGCCCCGCCCTTCACTATGTGTAGCTTTTGGCTGTAATAAAACGTAAAAAGGGAGTTTTATAAAAATTCACCTCTTGAACAGTTGTCATGGATGTTGAAATTAACACTAGAGACCAAACTGTGTTTTGAACCAGGCTGTAAACATGTTCAATTCTGCTGTAAAGTTTTAGCACGGGGGTCTATGGGGACTGAGGCTGGTTTGGAGTCGGCCTCTAGTGGCCATTAGAGGAACTGCAATTTTAGGTACTTCTGCGTTGACTTTATTTTTCAGCCGCGAGTTCGGCAATGGTGTGAAGTTGTGTTTGTGTTCATGTCAGCTGGTTGAAAGGAGGAAGTGTGTTAGCGGTCTATCCCGAAAAGGTACATGACGGATTCACAGACTTCAAAAAAGTTCGTGGAAAGATTGTTTATGAGCCAAAGAACAGCTGATTACCCAGTTAGTGGGGAACGTTCCCACAACATTGACTAACGTTACCTACAAACTGCAATAATGTTCTAAAGAAAACATTTTAATCTAATGTTCAAAGAATGTTTTAAGGAAATTTATCATTTCAAAGAATGTTCCTTTAACGTTAAACGCTGACTAAGACGAGATTTTATAACTGAAACTCTGAGAATATTTTGGTGCAGTTGCAAAGTGACAGCTCATCAAATGTTTTTTTTTATAAAATGTTCCCACAATGTTACATGAGAACAAAGGAAGAACATTTTCAAAGCAACATTCATAAAATGTTATTTAGGCCAAAGATAACAGACCTTTTTATGAATGTAATTAAATTAAATGTAATTAACAATTTAAAAATAACACATTTTTAACGTTATTTTCTGTTATATAGAGAATGTTACCCGAACTTTAAGAAGAACATTCTGGGAACTAAAAGAAAACTTGCAGCTGAGAACGTTTCTAAAACATTGCATTGGTTGCATTGAACCATTCTCAGATCTTTTTTTGGGGTTACTTGATGTCATCACCACACACTTTGCAGCTGAAATGTTTGTGCAAACTTTTAATGCATCCCTGCTGGTCATATTAAGAGTGTTTTGCAATCCAGTACGGCTCCTCTGTGGAGGTGAAGTGGAAAGTGAAGCTGCCAGATTCATGACAGGCACTAACGCCATTAACACGCTTATACTCCGCTCAGGAGACGGCTAAAAGTCACCCTCAGCTGATGGACTAATAAGTGATGCCACCACACAGTGACTTACAAAGACATTTTAACCCCTCAAAATCTGGATTGACATCAGTTTTTTTGTGCTGCTTTCAGATAAGCAAATTAGTTTAATTTCTTTGAAAACATGGGTTAAAAGGCAATGAGGAACTTGGCAAGAAATGTCTGAGAAACTGCAAGAAATAAGTAGAGGGTGACAAGAAGACATAACTCAACAAAGGGCAAAATAAAATTAAAAAAAATGTCCAAAAAAACTAGATTTATAACTATTATAATTATATATTTAAAATCATCTTTCATCATTTAAAAAAAAAAAAAAAATTAATACATATTTTTTACTCAATATTCAGCAATTTTGGGGTCATTTTCTTGTTTATTTTTGTTTTTACTTTTCCTTTCTGCACATTTTCAGGGATTTATTTTCAATTAAATTTTTTATTTTTACTAATTTATTGGTAATTTTTTGGGGTCCTGACTTATTAAATTGTTCACTGTCTTCTCACCATGTATTTGAAAGAAAACAAAGCACTTTGCTCATTTTTCAAAGGATTAAACATGATCCGTCTGCGTCCCACAGGCAGTAAAAGTATAACGGAAAAGTATAGCGATGTTAATTTTTACTGTACAGGAATGTGAGGATGTTTTTACGCCATAAAATATGTTACTTGCATCAACATCAGTATTTCCCTCAAAAAGGCTGGAGAGCCATAAAAGTGACCAGAATCGTGTTTTATTGGACGCAGAGCGATGAAAAAACAAATCTGGACAACGCCTCGCTGCGTTTTCCATCCATTTTGTTTCAAATGAAAACATGCATGCTGAGGGGGAGTCTCCTGTTCGCGAATACGCGTCCGCATTGAGGAAATAAGATGTTTCAGTATTTTTTCAGGACGCAGTTGTTTCCAGCATGGATCCCAGTGACTCACCTGTGAGATGACTGATGGGATTTGAGCTGATATTGTAGGAAAACGCCCAGATAATTAAATCAGCTCATGTAGACATTATTTCATTAAGAGTGGTTTAAATGAGACACGGTCCAATGTCCCCCAGCTCCACATCCTCCTAATATGACTCATTACGGAGACCTTTCAAAAGATTTTATGTCCTTAACAATGTTTTTCTTTAGGTCAAATGTTCAGTGTATGTTTCCCTGGATCGGTGTGCTGAGTGTGCTGAATTTTCCTTCCTTCTTTTGCATTTTGAACTGCAAAACCTTTACAGATCTCTTACAATATTATCTTGGATCAAGAGACATAGGAACATTGAATTATAGGGATGCCCCAGACAAAATTAATGGTAGTAAATATAATGCTAAATCATCACATAATGTGCAGAAAATTGTTAATGTTTTATACAAATTGCAACACACTGTTAAGCCATAAACTAAAAGACTCTTATTTTCCTTTTTTATGGCTTATAATTATGCGATTTTAGTAGCAGAAGAAGGTAGGGGTGAGCCGATTAATAGGTGTCGTAACTCAGGCTCCTGCTGATGCAGGGAGAGAGAGAGATCCTGCCTCGCTCCAGTGTAATCAATTATTTATTATTATTATTATATTTATTGCAATTTTTAATTATTGTTTTACATGATATTTATGCTTTTTTTACATCATATTTATGCTATTTTTTTAAAATATTATTTGCAATAATAATTGAATTATTTTTTTAATCTAAGTTTTAAGCATAATCAATCAGTGTTATTGACTCATAATCATAATCAATCATCAATGATTAATTTCTCGCCAAGACATGAGAGGGGTGACACCTCTCAGAGGTTGATATCAATGTTGTTTTCTAACTCTCAGGGAAAAAAAGGAAATAAAAGTATTTCCCAAACAGCCCAGCTGCCCAGAAAAAAATGTTGGCATCGTACGTTTCTGCAAACCACGAATATGTTAACAAAACCGTGTGTTTCACTGAGTTGTTGCAGTTTTAAAGCCACCAAATTTGGGTGTTTTATAGTCATCCATCTGTGTTTTTCCAGTAGATTTTTTAGGCTCCAAGCGCAGGTGTTTTTTAAATGACCCCTCAGTGTTTTTTCAGCATTTTTATCGCCACCGAACAAGTTTTTTTTGTTTGTTTTGTTTTATTTTGTTTTGCAGTAAATGTCGTGGTTTGGTTTTGGTTTTGGTTTTTGGATTAACCTGCCTGTTTTCCAGCATCTGTTTAGGCTCTAAATGTGGGTGTTTTGGAATGAGTGGCCTGTGTTGTTACAGCAGATTTTTAGGTAACAAACATGAGCGCTATGTGTAGAAACCCATCAGTGTTTTTCCAGCAGATTTTTAGTCACCAAGCATGGGTGTTTTGGAGTGACCCCTCTGTCATAAACAGCTTTTTTAGGTTCCAAATTAGGGTGCTTTTGAGAGATCTGTCAATGCTTTTCGGGGGTCTTCTTATTTCCCAAACATGGTTGTTTTATAGTAACCAGTCAGCGTTTTTCCAGCAGCTTTTAGGCTCCAGACGTGGGTGTTTTGCAGCTACCCATCAGCAGAGAATAGTGCCACAAAAATTGGCTCTTTTTTTACACAGATATCACTGCTTTTCATGCTGACTTTTGACTTATCCGCTACATAATAAAGTGCAAATGTAAGATATCTGTGCTTCGCAGAGATGCACGATGCGGACATTTTAAAATATTTTAATATTCCACATTTTTGAATATAAAAGCTCAAACATGAAATTATAACTATTCTGCAGCTCAGTGTAATGTGTATAAAGAAAGCAGTGAGCAGCTTCATTACCCTTGTAAAGTTTAGTTGAAACTGATCCCTGCTGTAAATTTGAGACTCACCAGAGGTAAAACAATGTTTATTCACGGTAATAAATACAACAGAGGTACTGAAGTACTTTCTTGGCAAAGCATGTTATGGCTAAAGAGAGAAACGCTCGGGGACGTTCAGTAGCAAAAAAGTATAAAACGGCAAAATGATTTACTATCAGCAGGCAGTTGCTCTTGGCTCCAGGCTGGCTAAAGAAATCAGAGACGGGGATGTTTCGGGCTGTTAGCATTGAAAGTCTGCGTTTCACAGTGGGCCTCTAATTTCCCTGTCTATTGCTCTCTGATGAAAAATCACTTTTGACCAGCCTCTATCTGCTCCAATGAAAAAAGGCAATATTCCAAAACTGAGATGGAAAATAAGTCCTACACATGATGCACAGACCTCAAATAGAGATTGTGCAAGCAACGTGATATTACTCAAAAGTCCTATTTATTCTGCTCCTGCCTCGGAAAACAGCCAGAGATACTGTAGTTTCATTTCAGAGCCCGGAGAGAAAGACTACTCTCATGTTTTTATTCATATGACACTCCCCTGCCCGCTGGTAAAAGTTAATCAAGTGTCTTGGTCAAAAAAGATGGAGATGTGCAGGAGCAGGTTTTGGAAAGGAAAAAACACACACACGGACCAACTTTACAGGTGCTAGCAGAGCTCTGGAAACCTGAAAGCACAGTCAGTCCTCATGACACGATGCAGATATCAGATTTTTTTTCCCCACTCTTTAAAACTGAAGAGAAAACACTGTGTTGCATTTGTGTTGGCGAGAGCAGCGGAGCACAGTCAGACTGGTGCACCTCACCGAGTCAAAGCTTGTAAAACAAATCCAAAGAGACATCCTGGACAAGTAGTGACTGCAAGGCAGCAATTAAAATATATATTGGAGGGGACACAGCCACCAATAAAAAAATAAATTAAAAAAAAAAAACAGCTAGGCTACAACACACCACGCATAGCTGTCCAAAATGATAATTAGCAAATGTAATCATAATCACAAACTAACTTTACAAATGCCATTTTTATCATCAAATATTATCAGTTCAAGTATTGTGATATGGTTTGTACCAATGTTGTTTTCGTACCCCAGCAGAGGTTTTTGCTCAACTGCTGCGGGAACAATCAATTTTGAACACTGCACTGTCTCTCTGTGTCATAACTTGAAAATGTATTAATCAGTCCCTCCTGGATTTGGCAGGCTGTTTTAGGATTCTTGTGGCTTGAAACGCCTGATTTCATGACAAATTTTCTAAAGAAGTTTTTAATGCGTGTTGCAATGTGTACAGGCATTTCTTTCCAACGAAATTTCAGGGGCAAAGGAATATTACAAAAATATTCTCTAACAAGTAAACACGAGGTAACACAGCAGCAGCGGCTAACATCCAACACTGAGCCATAAAACGAGTTTAAATAAACTCATCCAGACACCAAAACGGCTCTTTCATTAAACCAGTGTTCAAAGGCAACCCAACCAGGCAAAGAGCTCACACTCCCACAGTTGTTGTCTCATGATAGACAGAGGGCCTTTTTAGACAGAGATCCCACAACAAAGTCCCTTCTTTCAGCAGCCTTTGCATTTTTACACAGAACCAAACGACAGCAGCATCATCCTGCTCCAGTTTGTGATTACAGACAGCATGCCGGCATTGTGGAATCAAAATTCAATTTTATTTACAAAGCTCAATATCTCAAATCACAATTTGCATCAAAGGGCTTTGCAGCACACGGCATCCCATCACCTTTGGACCCTCACACAAGACAAAACTCCCCAAAAAAACCCTTTAGAAGAAGAAGCTTGACAAGTAACACAACAGCGGCCTCAAATGTGACATAACATACGCACCGGTAGCATTTTTCTAAACAATAACAACGTCATAACATGAAAAAAAAACAATAATTTACAATCTCTGTTGTATGGCGGCTGACCTTGTCCTCATGAATCTTATTGTTTTCACAATTTGCAGACAATTATGACCACTGTTCTTCTTTTCTAAATTAGCTGCTACCTGCTAACAGCTACTTTCCAAATCTCCCATGGTCAGTTGCACACAAAACACGTTATCAAAACATCACACGTGCCGATTACGCTCTGATCCTTCTAGCTGTGTTGTTTATGCAGACACTGTTTCTGTGCTGAGGCAACACCGCCTCCTCTTTATGCTATCATACAAAACATTGAGGCGACATAACGGCACGATATTCCCACCCTGAACAGGCAGCGTAAAAAGTGCTAGAGAGAGACAGATGAGATTGTGAAAGTCAAATTTGTCGTAAAGTTGCAATGCTTAGACTAAATTGCAAGGTCGTGCAGAATGCATGGGGATTGGCTGAATTTGCAGTTATTATTGCAACACTGCAGCATCCTGGAGGGGCTGATTAAAAAGTGGAAAAATGTAAAATGAGTACAATTTGGGCTAAATCACTGTTGACTGTGATAAATTTATGAAAATGAAACATTTATGAATGTTTATGCTTTCGCAATGTTGTGCTAAATTCCTGTAATGTTAGCTCAGTAACATACATCACATGCATTAGCATGGGGCTCCAGACCCCCCCCAGCAGATTTTGTGCCCCCTAACGGCCCTTCTCTACAGCCTTGAACTGTACGCACAAAATCTAATATCCAGAGATGCACACTCTTGCTTTTGGGAACACCTTTCAAAGCAGATGCTGCATGATTGCCCATGAATACACAAAGATACTCACACACATGCTGCAAATTATAAACTCATGCGTTAATACTTGGTATCACTAACATACAGCCATAAAGCCTAATCCAGCATTGATTATATATTGTTTGCAATTTCACTGCTATCAAGTAAACTGATTCATGGCACATTTTGAGTCGTTTTCTTCTCTCTTGCAGACACAATGGACTATACTTCAACTCAATGTGACAGGTAAGTGCAATTATTCATTGCTCAATCTGCAATCGAATCAGCTGTTTGCACTTTTCAACTTTCATCAGCTTGAAAAGAAATACGCTTCATAATCCCTCTTGGAAGTTGCTCTTGAAATTGGACCGTCACCCCTAATTCATCCACATTATTCTGGCTTTATATCAAGAGGCAAAACAAAAATTGCTCTTGATTTTTTCCAGGTTAATTTAGGCTGGAGGTGAGATGGTGTTTAATAATCCACATCACATGCAGCTGTTTTTCTTTGATATATTCACAGGGCAGCAGCAGCAGGGCCGAGGCCAGCAGAGACGAGGCGATCAGGGCTGGCGGGAGATCCACGCCGCCGTGGCTCTCACCAACTTGGCCCAGGGGCAGAGCTGCACGGCGGAGCAGAGCAGCGTGACAGCGCCCAGAGCTGGCACGGGGCAGAGCTGCACCCGGGAGCCCTTCTCAGTTACGAGAACCACTATCATGGACAGGATGTGTGTCACAGGACCCACCGCCGCTCTGAGGCAGAGCTGCACCGTGGGGCCCACTCTCACCAGCCGCATCATCCAGAAGTCCTCTCACATCTCTGAGGTCCAGACTGTTAACGTGGCCCTGGCAAACAGCGTGTAGGCATTTCATTTGAGCATCTGGTCCATCGTTCCATATAGGAATACCAGATGCTTAAGTGCCTCACAGTATCTGTACAGCCTCTGTTATTTTGTAATGCTGATAAACTTTGACGTTTTCAATCATTTTTTACTTTGTAAAATGGAAAAACTAACCTAATGCAGTTGAATATTTTCTATAGTTTTTTGCCATGTTTCTAATGTCTTCCTATTGCCGTCTGTTGCAGTAAGTTATATTAACTTCAATGAGACTGGATGATCGTCCAATGCTTTAAGTCTGACAGCAGCTATTTGAATAAACCCAATGTGAAATCTTTTGACCAGTCGTTTGCTTTAAATCACTGCTTTGCAGCGGCGGGAGCTGCAGTTATGTTCTGCTGGACTGTATTTAGTGGTAGTTTTCATGTGTGCAATTGTGGGTCTCCTAGTTTCATTCTATACTTTCACATAGCTTTTTAAAAGGTTGTAATATGGGCAGAAGGGTGCAGACACGGTGGACTGAGCACAGAGACGCTTCTTTAAGTAGAGTACTGTGCTTTAAGCTTTTCTGAAGAGCAAGAGATGGTTGGACATTTTTTGTATTTGTTGAAAAACATGTCAAATTGAGTTTTCCAGCCCAGAACTTTACTGTATGAACGAACTTTTCGGCACTTTAACAGCCGACAGGTAGTTAGCAACAAGCCAGTGAACACAGAGTGGTGTGGTGGAGACCAAACACTGAGCTAAAAGGACGTTCATCACTACAAATGTGGCTCCAAATGAATGCCACGTGAGCTCTAATGGGCTTAAACTTTTAAAATATTGTCAACTTTTCTTTCTTTCATTCCAACCAAAATTTAACATCTGTCCAATGTAACTAAACCTGAGAGAATGCGGACGCAGTCGTGGCCGGGGAAGAGGCCAACTCGGCACACCAATTTTGCAGCCAGAGCTTAAGGTAAGTATTAGTATTTACTAGCAACATTTACTAGTTCTGCATATTAGTGCATCATTTCATGCTCCACTTCTGTTGGTTAGCAGACGTAGGTCGTAACAGCAGTCAAATATTGAGATTCTGATCCAAAATTTCCAGGATATGGAGCATCCAAGCAATTTCAATACCAAAAAAATCAAGCTGTTTTGGCTTCATGCACCACTGAAAGGGACCCCGGCTCCAGCACTGTATCCACTTCTCTTTATACATCCATGGTAAACAGTCATATAGCAGTCTGGCCATTATTGCTGTGTTTGCAGCTTGTTTCTGCTTCCCCCTAGTGGCCTAAAAGTTAGTTAATTTAAGTTCAAGTTTTTGGAGGTGTTCCTGATGAAACTGTGAATGTATTGCAATAAGATAAAATGTTAAGTTGCTCACAAATTCAATGGGATGTCGCTGTGACGAATAGATCTTCTGTATTTTATTGAACAGCAAACATCCTCAGATGATAAGAGACACACACAACTGTCATCTGTTTCTGATGTTTGAACACGACTTCAAATGCCAAATGAGATCTCAGGAATTTCCTGACCTCAATATGCAGCCAAAAACTCGTGTTACTGGAAATATAGAGTACACGATAAGCCTCGGGAGGACGTCTGACAGGGAGACTTGCGGTGAGCGTCCTCCATCTGGGGACATCCTGACACCAAACATAAGCTTGTAATCACACAAAGTCCTCAGGGACTATTTCACAAAACATGATTAACAGATTTTTCCACTCCCGCTTTTGGTCTGTTTTTTGACATTTTGAGCAAAGAATGTTTTCAGTCTTGCATGTACGGCAGACGAGTCATCAACAAAGTATTATGGAAAGAGCACCTCACTCCTGTTTCCACTGTAAACCTGCTTTTGATTAGTCGAGCTCCTGCACAACACGGAGACGTAATGGCAGCTCTCAAATGGCAATTAAGCAATAATTAGTCTGAGCGACCGCATCTCGAGGCTGTCGTTTATTTCAGTTTGAAACAATACAAACTTAACTGGACCTCAATGTCATTCAATGTTAAGGCAGATATCAATTTAACATATTGCTGGGTATGATTCAAGAGGCGCACAGCAAACGCAACAGGAAAAAAGGACAGGGATAAAGGTCAACATGATTTTAGACAACAGAAGAAATTCAAACAAATAATACATCAAATCCATATCATACAGCAGACAGGGAAGCTCTTAGGAATGCTCTCATACTATAATGTGTGAGAAATGCCTACAATGAGTCAGTGGGACATTATATGGACCACAGCACCACACAGAAACTGCAAAATAAATGGGAGAAAACAAGCTCACAGGGTCAAAGCAGAGACTACACGAACAAACTGCTTCCTTCGTTTTGCCAGATGAGATCAGGCAAAAAAGAGCTGCGAGCTCAAGTAAGTAAATATTTTATTGCAATAGCTCTTAAAGGAATACTCCACCCGCATAATGACCATTTGTATATCAAATACTTCCACACGGTACATTGAATTTCTGAAAAAAATTGAATCATGGGGGTCCAAGTTTAACAGCAGCAAAACATCACTTAACTAACTAACAACTCGTGCAGCATAATCCAGGTCTCAATTATCCAGTCGTACATCCCAAACACATTTTCACTAAACAATCCAAACTATAACATCTCTGCCTACAGGCAGCATGCTGCGTGCTTACTCTGCCGCACATGAGACTAAATGAGATTGACTGTACTGAACTCTTTAAAAATCAGGCTGAACAAATAGATGGGTTTCAGTCCAAATATAGTGCAAATGTTCACCACATTTTCAAAAAACTGTAATAAGAAAATGCTTTTTTTTTTTAAAATGTTGGGAGTTGGTTCATCAAGATAAGCTGTGGGTGGCGCCAATTCTCCAGTTAGAAGTCAGAAAAAGGAGGCGCAACAGCATTATATATATATATATATATATATATATATATATATAAGATTAAGATTTTAAGATTTTCTTGTACTTTTTGCTAATTTGTTGTAAATTTTGGGGTAGTTTCTTCTTGTTAAGTTGCTCGTTGCCTTCTTCCCAGTTTTGAAAAAAGTCAATCCAGTCTACTCAAGTTTTAAAGGGTTAAAATTACTTTTCCGAAACTTTTGGTCAGTTTTTGCTTATTCCATGTCTTTTCCAGGCCTGGAAAACATGTTTGTGAAATTCCATGATCTTGTCATGACCGTGGGAACCTGGACATAAAAACAGGTGGATGAAAACGCGACTGTTGATATACAAATGGTCATTTTGCAGGTAAAATTCTCTTTTAATACTGTAAACCTGTCACTTGAAGCTGTTGGGTCCAGATCAGACATGCAAAGACAAAGATTCGATTGCAGGAAATCCTAAAAGACAACGGCTACTTGTCTTGCATGAAAGACGGTACATCTGAAGCCTCTGAAACACATAATTTGATGGAAATCACCATCAAACGAATAAGAACTGGATTAACAGTAAAAATGAAGTTGTGTCAGTAACTGTAACCATTGTGAAATGTCGCATTTGGGATCATTCACAGTGTTGCGGTGCATAACGACAGATCACTCAAAGTCTTTTGCACCGAGTGACGTGTCATAAATGAAATAGAGTTTGCAAATGTCAGAACATTTTGTACTTTGCAGTTTTAGATAAGCAAAAGCAGAGAAGTATATTTTCTCTATGGAGGATTTGAAGGACTTATGTTTTGATTATCATGAATTTTTGGGGGTAAAATTTGACAAGCTACGTACTGTAAAACCTACAAATTGGTTCATGTAATAGGCACTACGCTATTCACCTGATGTCTTAATGTACAACAGAATCACTGCTGCCAATAAGAGAAATTGAAACCAGACGTACGCGTATGACGCAGCGTACACTTGGCGGTTCTGTCAATTAAAAACACTATACTTCCTTAGGCAAGAGGCTATTTTTGCATGATCCTTCCATTCATGTTTTTAACAGAAAGTAGTGACAGATGATGGTTGGAAAGGAAGTGTGCAAACAGCAAAGTCCTTTCGACCCGCAGCAGTACTACTCCAACATTTAACTTTTTTTAAAAAAGTACTCATCCAGCTCCACCTCTCTCTCTCTCTCTCACTGTTTCTGGTCCGTAGTCGCTCCTATCAGGTTCCCGTCTGTCCGGTTTCAGGGTATGGAACAGTATCCGCCACACGCCCTGCCGCTGCCCTGCTCCTGCGCCCCCAGACGGACACTCTGACCCTGGTTTTCGCTCTCCCAGAGCCCCGGAGTCTGCAGGATCTTCTCCACGAGCTCCTCAAAGGCACACTGGACGCCGTCTTTGGTCTTTGCACTGGCCTCTGCACAAAATCAAGATAACAATAGTAATATAATAAGAACCTGAACACCTTTACAAACAGATGTTTACAACGTGACAGACAGGGTCTCAGGGAGTTCAAAATAAACATCAACAAACATGCCAAACAGAGGAAGGTCGAGAGAAGTCAAACAAAAGGACAAGAAGAAAATGCAAACACAAAAGGTCAACAAAAAAAAAGCTAAATAAAAGGAATAAAAGTAGGAAAACTGGTGGATCCCAAAAGGTAGTTCAAGTACTAAATGGATGAAGTTTTTTTTTAAATGTAAGACTAAAAGTCATAAAAAAAAAAAATAATAATAATAATAACAATAATAATAATAATAATGATAATAATATGAGAAATAATATTAATAAATAATTTCTTTTTGTTTGTTTTTCATTACCTGAGGGTATGAAAGGCTGAGATGTGGTGAGAACAGATTAAGTTAATTTGTGCATTTTCATTGAAAAAACAACATTTCAGACAAAAAGCTGGAAAAAATCATTTTCAAGAGCGAAATAAATTTTTAGATTTTTTGTGTTTTCTTTCCCTCTTATGTCAACTCAGAGACACCGGCGGACAATGAGAGCGGAGCAGACATTTGGAGACACCGGCAGAGACACCGGAGGAGACACCGGCGGAGACACCGGCAGACATCACATGACATCACATAAAACCAAGTCTGTAAAAGTGAATTTTAATAAGTGATCTAAAAGAAGCCACTGATTCTGTGTGAGACTTATCTCCTCAGGCAGGTCGCTCCAGAGCTGAGGGCCCCTCGATCAAGATTTATGACACAGGCCAAAAAGATTACTTTCCAAAATGTTACAAAAAAAACATTACGTGAGCTTTTAAATCCAAAACATCTTCTTCTTCTTTTTTTTTTTTTACGGCGTACTAAAACTAAAACGACAGGCTTTAAAAATGTTCCCGGTGTTGACAAACATGACATATATAAAGTATGAAATGACTTCATTTAAGCAGCCGGAGACATCCAGCAGGATGAAGACATCCTCACAGCGGATTAAATCCACGACATCCTCTTGCCCAACCCTTTTCAAAACCCCTTAATTTAGCCTTTCTAAAATGGAAACTCCACAGAAAATGTTAACGTAATTTCCCAGAGAGGGGCAGATTGGAGATGAGAATCAGGAACACGTGTAGACATGGATCCGATAAATGAAAGCCCGCTAGATGTTAATCATAATGCAGTTCTGCTGGAGCGGCCGCATCTTTCAGCGCGAGACACTCGAAGATGCCAGCTCAGTATAAACAAGGCAACAAACCCAAAGTGACTGCATGACTTACTAAGTGATGTCCCGACTGCGTCCAAGTGCACAATTACAGCTCTGACTTTTAAACGCAGCACGGTGAGTTTTAATGGCTGTACAGTAAGTCACATTTTATGGCTCTATTAGTTTAAATGACCGTGTCTGATTTTACCCACCAATAAAAAAGCATGGAGTGTTTCCTCGCAAACTTCAGCCCCTCGTTTCTGTCCACTTCATGGTCATCCTGAAAAACCAAACACACTTCCTGTGTAATTTTCTCTGCGTGGAACACACATAATAAATGATTAGACATCATGGACAAGTGAGGCAACACCAAAAGCTGCTGAGCACATTTAGAAAACACTTTGGAGTATTTCTGGTGTCGCATGAGTTTTATTTTTTTACGTATAAAGCCGTGGCTGACATTAAAGGGGACTATTATGCTAATTTTCAGGTTCATATGTGTATTTAAGGGTTCTGCTGGACCATTTCATGCTTTAATGTTCAATAACACTTTATTTTACTCATACAAGGCGGGTTTCCATTAACCCATAAATTTAAAAACTTTATTTTGCAAAACTGCAATGGAAACACTTTTTAGTCTTTTCTAGGTCACATGATGCTGTGTCTTTGTGCTTGTCCGTAGGAACTGGCTCCCTCATGATGCAGCAGGAGCTACAAGAGCTGTTGTCGCATCACGTAACTCTGAGAAAGTCGAGCGGATCATCTGAAAGTTTTGAATCCACAATTCATCCGTGAAATCGTGGACTATCAGCTCCCAGAAATCCTTCATACGAGGCCGCTCCCACATATAAGGGGCTCGCCTTTCCATTATCGCTTGCATAACACACCTTCATCATCTTTGATCGGAAATTATGACCGTTAGTGTGATGGCTGCAATATAAATAAAGCTGCTAATGTCTTGAACATCCATCGCCATCCTTCTTAACCAACTTAACCGCTTAAACACCAAGAATATCATGAACATGACATCACAGGTCGTAACAACGAGCTCAAGAGTTCAATTTAAAGGCAGCATTTGTAACATAAACAAGTCTGTCACAGCTGACATCAGTTTGTCTCGACGGAAGAAAAAACAAACGATGGAAACAGAGTATTCAGAAGTTTTACTCACACACATTACTTTTAATTATATTTACCTCATCACTTGAAACTTTGGCCACATTTCATATAAATATCTGACATCTAAAAAAAGAAAGAAAAAGCATAATAGATCCCCTCTAAGGCCAAATTTGAGCCTTTGGCCGGTTTATCCAAAACAGAGCTGTTTAAACTGTTTAAAAATATGCTGCACGTGTGAAGCTGTTAGAAGCATCAGACTCACCCGATCAATTTTGTTCCCAACGAGCATTTTCACAATGTCATTGCGTGTTGTGTAGGTTTCCAGCTCATTCAGCCAGTTTTCAAGCTTCGTAAAAGTGTCGCGCTTTGTCACGTCATACACTGTTAAAACCAGAAAAACAAAAAAAGCAGTTAGACACGAGTGTGATAACATTTTATTATGATGAATATTTAGCTGCTGATTCACAGTTTTTATCCAAAGACACTTTCAGACTAATGTGTAAAGAAAGTGCTATAATAACCAGAGGATGTGATTCTTTCATGAAAAGAGAAAATTGTTTCTCGGTCGGTCTGGTATAAACGTGTTTTTTTTTAAACCATCAGTGTTTACCCAGAATGACTCCCTGTGCACCGCGGTAGTAGCTGGGTGTCAGGGTGCGAAATCTTTCCTGTCCGGCTGTGTCCTGCAAAAGTAAAAGACACCAAACTTTGAACAATAATAATAATAATAATAATAATAAACCTAATACATATAGCACTTTTCTTAACAAGATTACAAAATGCTTTTCACTAAAACAACAGATGAAAACAAGTCAGCAATAGAATGACAATAAAATAAAATGCAAACAACACAGTGATCATATATTAATACTGTGGGAAATTACTGAGGGATGATAAAACTTAGCAACATATTAAATATTCATAAATGCTACAAAAGAAAGTCTTAGGAAACTTTTCAGACCAACGGGTACACGAGGAAGCGTCCACACTCAGACTGAGTTTTACACGTGTTACAAAAGTCAGACTACGGAGCTAATCATTGTGAGTGAGCTCAGCACCTGTCATTATTTTTCTTGTTTTGACTGAGGAGGAGTTCAAATATTTTGAAACCTTTATTGATCAAAAGTTTTACTGCCAACACAGAATACATTTTTAAAGTACTGCAGTGCTTGTATCTAATCAGCAAATTAGATTCAAGCAAAAGCATTTCAGAGACTGTTTACAGAGTGTTGTTTAAAGTATTTTAACTTTTAACATGTGCACATGGTATGTGCACCTGGAGGCGAAGAGCAAAGATGGATTGTTCAGAATTACAAATATGGCCAGAAAATAATATTGAGAAAGAGCAGAAACAACTGGGATGTGTTCATAAAACGCAGTGGAAACCAGGGCCAAAAAAAATGTGGCTGATCCTGTTTGTCCTCTTTTTCGAGGATTCATAAAATCGCCTTCAGGATGACACAACAGAGCTGCTGCAGCAACCAGCATTTACAAAGTCCTTCATACCAGATGTCAGTTTTTCAACCAACAGAATACTCTTTTAATAAAAGCAATGCAGTACTTGTGTATTTGATCAGGAAATTATATTCATATAATATAAGTAAAAACATTCTGGAAACTGTGCACTTAAGTTTTGTTGAAACGTTTAACATGTTTTTGTGGTTGGTAAAAACTAAAAATTCTGGTTTATTCCCTTTTTCACCCTTTAAAACCTGAGCAAATTGATTTGATTTCTTTCAAAAACATGGGGAGAAGGCTATGAGCAACATAACAAGATGTGGCCCAAAATTTATCAAGAAATTAATTAAAAAAAAAAAAAAAGAATTACATGAAACTTAGCCATAAAAATGTAACAAAAAAAGAGGAAATTATCATGATAATAACGTTGAAATCAAGGATTTTTTTCAGGCACTTTTCTCTGAACCACATGTGACTTCACAAAGTCCTCTTTTCCTCATTAAGTATTTTGAGCTCCTCCGCACAAACTCATTTCTCCTAAAAAGGGAAATAAATGTGTAGGAGTTCAGTGTTTTGGGCTGAGGTTATGTTATGGCCTCCCTGTGTGTGCTTGCTGTGTTTTTATTTGACTACATGTTTTTCAGTCACCTTCCGTGTTCCTGCTGAGCAACGTCGCCATCTGGCGGATAAACACTGCAGATAAATCGTGTTTTTCTTGACAACTACAAATACTGAAAAGCAGAAAGTGACTTCAGTCTTACCCAGATGGCGAGTTTGGCTTTGTTTCCATCTATTGCGAGTGTCTTTACTTTGAAATCCACACCTGATCAGACACGAGAGGAAGACAGGAAAGAGAAAGGGCGTTAAATAACAAGCAGCGTGTATTATAAGTGTTATGTTCGTGTGTGTGTGTGTGTGTGTGTGTGTGTGTGTGTGTGTGTGTGTGTGTGTGTGTGTGTGTGTGTGTGTGTGTGTGTGTGTGTAACCTATTGTCGCTGACTGCTCTGGGTCAAAAGTATCATCTGTGAACCTCAGGAGGAGACTGACTGTTTGGAGAGATAAAATCGCATGGAAATGAGACGACACAATAGGCTTTTGTGAGCTGACTAAAAGGCTTTCACAATAATATTAACACAACAACAATAACACAGCTTTAAGCTGACTTTTCACTCAACAAACAGCAGTGTAAAGTTTTACTGATGCCTCTATGACGGTGACGTTATTTGTCACTTATTTGTCAACCTGTTAGCAGTAAGAATTTGTCAAAAGAAGGACAAAAACATCAGCAGCTAGCCGTATGAGCAGCTGCTGAGCGGAGGCTTTGCAACTTACGTAACAAGAAGAACATAAACAGTCTCAGCAGCTAGCTAACAGCTCGCTAAAAACACACACAAACCTCGACTTCCCGACTCCGCTTTCGCCAATTATCAACAGTTTCAGCGTCGTCAGCACGTCGTCATCCATATTCCTGCCGGAGGTAGTTTGACTCGCAGTCGGCGACGCTTTAATCGATTAATTTTACTCGTTTTTTGGGGAGCAGCAGGCAGCTAGCGGCTCCGGTGACAGCCTGCTGTTCACGCAACTTCCGCCCAAGCGTCCGACGCGTGACGTCACGGAGGATCACGAGGTAACATAACATAACATAACATAACGTAACATAAAATAAAATAAAATAAAATAAAATATAAAAAAAATAAACATAACATAACATAACATAACATAACATAACATAACATAACATAACATAACATAACATAAAATAAAATAAAATAACACAAAATAGAATAAAATAAAATAAAATAAAATAAAATAACATAACATAACATAACATAACATAACATAACATTACATAAAATAAAATTAAATTAAATTAAATTAAATAAAATAACATAACATAACATAACATAACATAAAATAGTGTGCGTCTGTACATCTGTTTATTTTCTTCTCATTTTTTATTTATGTATTCACCTGTTCATTCATTTTCTGGTCTGCTTATAATATTTGCACACTGTTTTTTTATAGGAATCTTTCAGATATCGTTTTATCTATTTGGTGGATACATTGTAAATTATCTTTTAAATATTATATTTATGTCATTATTATGGATTTATCAGGGTTTTTGTGACACTTAAAAAAAGCCTTTTCACATGTCTGTGTTTTTGACCACTGACTTCTGAAAGTACATCACAAAATGTGACACTGTGTTCATGGGTTGTACATGTATTTTAAACAGCTGCATATTCTTATCCTAGCTGTCCACTTCAGCCTGAAGCAAAACTGGATGAGGGATTCAGAGGAAGTCGGTGGGCAGGCAGAAAACAAACTAAACAAAGATCCTTAATGCATCTTTGTTCTGTGTTGCTACATTTCACCAATCTTTTAAAAAAGGCCCCAAAGTTTTCTGTTACCTCAGCCATCAGAAGGAATCACCTGGGGGTTAAGCAACTGGAAACCACTGACAGTGAGCACTGAAACGGAACCAGCGAGCCGCAATACACCAACTGGTCTTCAATGGGCTCTTTGACTGAGTCTTTCTTCAAACCTCATCAGCTTCTGTTCATTACAGAGCCGGCGACCCTGTTATTATGCAAATCTCATCTCATGAAGGAGCTGCAGCACAATAAATACAGCTGCTTCTGAACACTCACAGCTCTCTCTAATGTTGACACGGCAGAGAAAAGCTCTTTTATATTCCTTAAAGTAGCTTTTTGGCTGAAAACCAAACAGAAATCCAGATTTTCAAGGAGCAGGTTTTCTCAGCTATGGCCAGATTCCACTCAGACTGCATAGAGAAACCCCTGCGCATCTGTTTTGAGATGATGGGTCATTTCATCGCATCTCATCCTTGGTGGTTCTTAATCGCCCCCCTTATTCTCTCTGCAAGTCTTGGGAGTGGATTTTATCTTCTGGAGGACAGAATGTCAAACGACATCGAAGAGCAGTTCACACCTGTCGATGGACGAGCCAAACTGGAGAGGAAATACATCCAAGAGACGTTTCCAGGAAACGATTCCATGTTTTCACGGTTAAGACTGAGTACGGATGGGAATTATGCAGCTCTCATAGCTACGAGTGACAAAAATATTCTGACTGTGGAGTCACTCCGGGACATCCTAGACTTGGACTATAAAGTGAGGAGCATGGTCGTGCAGTTTGACAGCCAGTCATTCGGGTATGTGGATGTTTGTGCTGAAGCGATGGGATCCTGCACCTCCAACGACATTTTAGACATTATTGAACACAAAAGCAACAATATAGACACAGTGAATTTGACATATCCGTGGTACTTCTCTGATTTTAGGAGGTTCCCTTTATATCTAAGTCTGGGGAGTGTTAAACTGTGCAAAGAGAGCTCAAATGTTGAAAGTGCGAGAGCCATTCAGCTCCGTTACTATTTACGTGAGGAAAACAAAACAAAGACTGATGTTTGGTTGGAAAGCTTCATTAATTTGGTCTCAAACATATCGTCAACTTCTGTCCAGGTAAGCAGAACTTAAATATATTTTTTAAATGATCTGCTTTTGTTTTATTAAAGGAGCACTGTGTAAGATTTGGGGGATTGTAGATTACAGCTGTAACTTCTCCTGGTTAGATCTCTTCAGTGTTAATTGTTCAGGAGGTTTGTACCAGGAAGCCGAATTATCCACATAGGTCTCGTCCTCTCTAAAATAAATGGACGTTGTAATAAAAATTGCTAAAAACACAGAATAAAGCAGATTCCCATTAAAAAACAATGTTTCTTCTATGCAGTTTGGTCTGTCATAGAGGGAATGCTAGCCCAGCGCCTGCTCATGTGTGCTCACGTTATTTCTGATCCAGATGTTCAGGTGGATTTTATCGGTGGCTGAAATATCAGCAGAGGTCTCCAGAGCAAACTGTTGAGGTGATTAAAATCAGTGAAATCACAAGAATGAAGCTGTTTAATGTTACAAATCAGATTTTTTTTGCTGCTGTTTGGCTTGTAACAGCATGAAGCGTGAACCCAGCACCTGCTAATGTGTGTTCACCATTTTTCTCTGATAACGTTAAGATCCAGACTTTCAGAAAGTTTTTCCAGTAGCTGAATTCTCTGCCACAGCCTCTTCCTCTCCAAAACAAACAAACCAGGTGATCGAAACAGGTTAAAAAGCTGAATAAAGCAGTTACACGTTTAAATCAGTGTTTCTCCTATGCTGTTTGGCAAGTCACATGAAGGATGCTAGCCTAGCACCTGCTAATGCATGCTCAACTTATTTCTCATCCAGACATTTAGGAGGTTTTTTCCAGGAGCCAAATGATCCGCAAAAGACTCTTCCTCTCTAAAACAAATGGACCTGGCAGTTAAAACTGTTGAAAATACTGAACAAAGCGGTTTCACGTTAAAAATCAGTGTTTTCTCAATGCTGTTTGTCTGCAAACTATTGCGGCCAATACGAAAACAATAATTCCCTTATCTAGAGGTAGTGTTTGGTTTAACCATTCTAGTTTCATGTAGAAACATGTTGGACTCCGTAAATGAGGATGTGCTCCCTGTGTAGATATACACAGCTCACTCTAAGGTTACGAAAACACAACCACTTCTTTTCAGGTGATTATAAACCAAAGAAAACATACTTGTATTACATTTAATTTCTACCAAAATATCCCCCGAATATCCCCCGTTAAATGTACTAATAATCTTTCCAGGTGTCATTCTCCACCTCCATGTCAATGCAGTGGGAATTTAAAAAGTCTCCAGCCTCCGTCATCTATTTATTCTCCATCACCTATGCCATCGCCATCACATTCTCCATCATGTCTTGTTGGAGGTTGGTGAAGAAAAGTCTGAACATCATTTGTGATGAATTTGGGATGTTTGGCTCTTTTACATCTCTGATTTTCTCTCAGGTTGGATAATGTGAGGACGAAGGTGTGGGTGGCGGCCTGTGGGGTGCTCTCCACAGGTCTGGCAGTCCTGAGTGGTTTTGGTGCGCTGTTGTTGTTGGATCAACCTTTTGTCATGACTGTTGCCTCCTGTCCTTTCATGATATTAGGTAGGTTGTGTTAAAAATTCATAATAATTGTAATGTATGCGATGCAGTACTGTCCAAGAATAAATAAAAGAATAAAATTAGAAAGTACTCAAAAAACATGACTTTTTATTAATCTAAAATAATAATACCTGCATTGCAATGACACTGCAAATTTTTGATTTAAAAAGAAAATTACATATTTTGATATTTCTACTTTCCAGCACCAAGTTGCAATATTACAGAATACATTTCAATCATTTTTTAGACCAGATGTAATTTCATAAGCCATGTTCAAATCTCACAGTCTGGTATTAATACTGTTGTTGATATGCAAACTGGTTATTTTACTGTGCTATGGGTGGTAATTGAGGTTATTCGTGTTTATGTGTTTTGGTGCATGCATGTCTACAGCTGAGAAAGAAGAGAGAAAAGATGGAGCAAATAACAGGAATATGTAGGATATGGATAATGATAAGAGGGATATATACAATATGCAAATAATATTGCAGATACATAATAGTTAATAAAACAATAATACTTAAAAAAAGGAAAAATAAAAAAATAAACAAATAAATATAAGTTAAAATAATAGAATAAATAAATAAATAATCTATAAATGTTCCTAGTTCTTGCAGTGCAAACAATTTTTTTTAAAATGGGTTTTTAAAGCTAAGAAAGTTCCTCAGGCCCAAATTAATCTATTGATTGTCATGATGAACAGAAATATTAGAATCAAATGGCTGCCTGGAACAAAAGTGAAATTATCCCCGGACAATAGTCTATAGCCTGAAAATGCAAAGTAGTCAACACATCATTTGTTAAAGAGCTAACACTTTCAAAAACAGGGGGATAAAACATTTTTTAAAGTAAATCTAGGCAAATATTTTGTCAAAAAGAAAGTCTCGAGGACCAATCTCAGTTAATGTTGCACAACAAACAGTGAGAGTCGCATTTTAAACTCTCCTTTTTTCTGACTTTTATTCGAAAGGTATTGGACTCGATGATATGTTCATCATGATCTCTAGCTGGCAGAGGACCCGCGTCCTGGACAGCGTCCCCGACCGGCTGGCTGAGACCTACAAAGATGCTGCCGTCTCCATCTCCATCACCACCCTGACCGACGCTCTGGCGCTCTTCCTGGGCTGCAGCTCGCCCTTCGGCTCCGTCCGGTCCTTCTGCCTGTACGCCGGGATTTCTATCTGCTTCTGCTACCTGTACGCCATCACATTCTTGGGGGCGTTTATGGCTTTGAACGGACGGAGGGAGGCAGAGAACAAACACTGGTTCACCCGTGCCAAAATCCCAGAAGATTTACCCTCCGGGAGTTCAAACGCCTTCGGTGTGTGTTGCGTTGGAGGGAGATACGATCGGATCACCGAGAGGGAAGAAACAGGGCCCACGAGCCAGATGTTTGAGTGCTTCTATGGTCCGTTTCTAACTCACAAATGGATTAAAGCATGTGTATTCTTCATTTATGCATGCTATCTGGCTGTTAGCATCTATGGTTGCTGTATCTTACAGGAGGGACTTGACAGAAGGAATCTAGCTTTGGACGATTCCTACATCGTCAATTACTACAACAATCAAGAGGATCACTTCTCTGAGTACAGCCTTAATGTGATGGTAGCAGTGAAGCAGCCGTTTGCGTACTGGGATGAGGACGAACTGAAGAATCTGTGCATTTCGGATTTTGAGAATTTGAGCTTTGTCAACAGCACTTTTGCTTGGTTTCTTTCTTTTAAAGAGTTTGCAAACGCAACCAATCTAAATATAAGTTCTCAGGAGGCTTTCCAAACACATCTGACCCGTTTCTTAGAACTCAAATCCGTGTTTAGACAAGATATCAACTTCACCGCAGACAAAAAGATTCAGGCTTCTCGGTTTTTCATTCAGACGCTGAACAAAACCTCAACGAAAGACATGATGATAAGACTCAGGAGGATAGCTGAAGAGTGCCCAGTAGAGCTCCTGGTGTACCACCCTGCTTTCATCTACTTCGACCAGTATACCGTCATCCAGGACAACACCATTCAGACCATCCTGGTGGCTGTGGTCGTGATGCTGGTCGTCTCGCTCATCCTCATACCCAATCCTCTTTGCTCCCTGTGGGTGGCGTTCGCAGTTGTTTCGGTCATCGTCGGAGTGACGGGGTTCATGGCGCTGTGGGGTGTAAACCTGGACTCGATCTCCATGATCAACCTCGTCATGTGCATCGGGTTTTCTGTCGACTTTTCATCACATATTTCTTATGCTTTTGTTTCCAGCTCAAAGAGTGACGTCAATGAGAAAGCTGCGGATGCTTTGGCACGTTTAGGTTATCCGATATTTCAAGGAGCGATGTCCACTATTTTAGGAGTGGTGGTGCTGTCCGTGTCCGGGAGTTACATCTTCAGGACGTTCTTCAAGATCGTGTTTCTTGTGATTGCATTTGGGCTGCTCCACGGGTTAGTGTTCATCCCAGTGTTTCTGACTCTGTTTGGGGCCTGCGGGAAGTGGTGGTAAAGTGGGACTGTAGCTACAGTTTGTGAATGAAGTTTTGAAAACCAAACTGAAATTTGAATATTTCACACTTTTTCTTAAAAGAAATATCATTTAAAATGACACAGCAGCTGCTGTGAATAATCTACCGTTTTCAGTGGAACAGTTATTTTCTAAAGATATTTTTGTAAACTGTTAAAATGCCAGTAAGTAACATCATGCCAGCTTTGCCCATTTTTTTTTGTTTTTTAATATTTTGTCTTTTGTTATGTACTGTCAGTCATCTGCCTAAACCTTCAGAGACCGTTAAGCGCATTTCACACGCTTTTGATTCTTAATTTTTGAAAATTCAGATATTGAACCAATCAAATTACAGCGCTGACACAGTTGGAAGCAAAAATGTAAACTGACAAGAGAATAATTACACAGAGGGCTCCATCAGGGTATAAAAATAAATAAAATGTAAAAATAATCCTTTTTGTTAATCGTTATTTTGACCAAATAAGTGCAGAGGTCAGCATATGCTAGGATACATAAACGTTTTAATTTTAGCTTGACTTATTTTGAGATTTATTCAGTCTTGTTTAAACATTTGAATCCTGTGCATTGTATCTAATGTGTAATAAAGTTGTGTGCATTTTATAGTTACATAAAGACAAATTTGAAGGAAACTCCTTCTCAGATTCCAGACACCCAAAAAAATCTAGTTTTGGTTTGATTTTATTCATCTTGGCTGCACAAACATTCATCAATCATTTGCTGTCACATTGTTGAGAGACTTTGTCAATCAACAGCAGAGAGCCATTCAATGTCATCTCAGCATAAAAGCGTAACTATACATCTATATACAACGTTCCCATTACACCCACATCATATATGTACAGCTTACCATGGATAAAAGGCCAATTAACAGAAGAAATAGTGTCTGAAATAGAGGAAAAAAACAACAGAAAAGGGAACACTATGAATTACAACATACATTGGTGGTACTTTTGACAGGAGATATACTTTTAATTAAATGTTCAAAAAGCTAAAATACGGACTACAAACACTGCTGCTGTAATATTCACTTAGAAACTGGAAACATTTTAACAGAGGCATGTCTCTGCAAGTTTCTAACTTAAATCTGTGTTGAAAAAATGTTTTATTTCATGCCAAAGATATCAGTTTAGAGCTGACATCTTAACTTCCTGTATAAACACTGGCATCTTTCTTCCACTGCACTGTGCAAAATGCGCTGAAACAGAAACATACAGCTGTCAGAAATCTCTGTTTCAAGTAACGACAAAAGGAGACGCCACAGGACAATAACTGATAACTGGCCTTGTTGTTTGTCCGAATAATCTAAAGAGTCTTTAATCCACAAATTTGTACTTACAAGAAAAAATAATAATCTTCTAAGTCTCTAAATAATTTAGGCCAACATTACAACTTAAAAAACAAAGATCCCAATGATCTATCACGACACACACGCGGCTTTTATTTGTTGCATGCTGTTTGAGGCTGAGCAGCAGCTTTTGATTGATCTGTACACGCAGCATAAACGAAATAAATTACACGAAGAGTGCACAAGTGCTTTTTGAACACTTACCCAAAGTGCGGAGACGTTATAGTTTAACTTTATACACTTCCTTCTCCAAAAGGAAAGAAAAAAAATACATGTACAGTACATTCCCCAAAAGGCCACCTTAAGAAAAGTAACAGGGACATAATGCAGAGGGGCAGGAGATGAGATTTAGGTGAAGTCTGTTGGGTGCAGTGATTAAACAGAGGCTCTTTGGGTTAAAGATGCTGCTCCCACTGACAAAACAGGAATCTAAACAGACTTTGTTGAACAAAATTTGACCAAATTTCAACTCCATTTGTTTTTATAAAGAAATCCTACATCGATGCTTTTTTACATTCATGTGTTATTTCCTCTCACCAACTTATAAAGTGACCTGAGCAGCATCCTTTAAATTTCATCACATAGTGAATCTGTGCAACATTACCTCTGAACACAAGAAAGTCACGTTTAAGTGCGACACGAAACGAAAAACTACCAATCTGGGAATACTGGTGAGATTACAGGAAGGTGACACCATGACGACGTGACACAGTCCCACATGAGCATTTGTTAAGAGACTTCTTACTCTGATTAACTGCTCACGATCTGAGTCCATCCCTCCTTCACGACCCCTGAGCTTCTTCAAATCCCTCCCCCAGCCCGTCAATACCTCCTGATTGTTGCCCTCCTGTCACGTTTCATCTGGTCTCCAGCGTCTTGCCCTCCAGGACCAGCTGGATCTCTTTGGCGTCCAGAGTCTCGTACATGAGCAGAGCGTCTGCCAGGTTTTTGTGCTCTTTGGTGTGAGACTTCAGCAGAGCTTTGGCTCGCTCGTAAGACTCCTGGAGAGGGTAAGAGAAAAGATGGTTATAAAATAGGTTTAACAAGAGCTGCTTGGAGTTGTGTTTTGTTCTGCTGTCCTAAAAAAACACCACACAGACCTTTAATAAGATCCTGACTTCCTGCTCCACAGCTGCTTGTGTCTCTGGGCTCTGGGCCGTCATGTCGGTGTAAGTCATCACACCCAGCTGAGGGGACAACAAGAGGAAACTAATAAATGCACGCACAATTATGGCAAGGCTGTAGACTGTGATGCATGTGCAGTACGAATATTAACAGCTTTTAAAGTCCTTCTCAAGTTATCCTACCTTTTCACACATTCCATATCTGGTCACCATCATCTTAGCGATCTTTGTGGCGCTGTCAAAGTCGCTTGATGCACCTGGAAAAACAGATCCAACATGAGACGCATTTCAACTCAAAGTTTAAGGGACTTTTTCACCCAGTAAATGCTTTTCGAGGAGCTAAAAGGTTCGCTCAGCCCACTGTTATCTGCATTTCAACTGTGGTTCAAAGACCCCTGATGATCAGGCAAATTATTCCAGTAACGTATGAAAAAGCAGCGTGAGAGGATGAGGGCTGCTGCTGACTGCAGGACTGAACACACTCTGCAGCCTGCAGCTCAGTTTCACCAGAAAACATGTTAAAAATCCTCTCAGGTTTACTGCTGCTGAGTATTACTTTTAGTTGACGTCACAAATAAAATGCAGAGCAGGGGGAAAAAAAGAGCGTCTGGTCAGTAAATCGTCTGCTGAGTGTTTGATGATTATTTAATTGTGCTGTAGAATGTAGCCGTTGCAAAACCATCAGAAAATAACAATTAATTTCTCCCACTCACTGGCTTTCTCACACCTCAGAGCTGTCTCTTTCTCTCCACTCGCTGCTGCAATCTCTCTCTCTTTTCCTCTGTCTTTTCTTAAATGAGGCAGGAAGCCGACAGCAAAGCATAACTTTATTTATGTTATTACACCAAAAAAATTCCAAACCTCACACTGAAATGTCCAGTACTTTCAGAAAGTACTATCCCCCAACCAGGGACTTTTTGGTGTGCAAAACAATGTCCCCAGAACTCATTAAAGTACCTGTCCCTGCAGTCAAAATTCAATGAGTGTCTTGTCCCAGGGGACAGTTCATGCAGTCGATAAGTTGCCTTTTTAAATTCTAGCCTTTCAACCACCTTCTTCATGTAAAAGAATCAAAAGTTTCCCACATTGTACCTCTTATGTTAAAACATTTTTTGACCCGTTTAGGAACTCTTTCTTACCGGTTGTGATGTACTCATGGCCGAATATAATCTCCTCTGCCACACGGCCGCCCATGCTGACGTCCATCTGAGCCAGCAGCTGAGAGCGAGTCTCACTCCAGCGATCGTTTTCGGGGAGCATCGACACCTGAGGAGACGTAGAGGATGGAGTAAAAAATTAAGAGATGATAGGCTGTACGAACATTAAGGGAATGACGATTTGCACTAAAACTTGTGCATGCAGAGTTTAATGATTTAGTTTCTAATCTCTGGGTTTCCTTACATGTCCCAGACTGGGGCCTCTGGGCATGATGGTGGCCTTGTTAATCGGCATGGCGTCTTTGGTGTAGTAAGCTACAATGGCATGGCCTGATTCGTGGTACGCTGTGATGAGCTTGTTCTTCTTGTCTATTTCTGCACTCCTTCTCTCAGGGCCTAGAAAAAAAAGATACAAACAACATACAATCAGGACAAGGATTAGCAGAAAGATTAATCTTATGATCAAATTTGCAGGGAAACAGTGAAAGCCTCCTCAGTTCTCACCCATGAGGATTTTGTCTTTAGCAAACTCCAGCTCCTTTAAGGTCACCATGTCTTTGCCATCGACCGCTGCCTTCAGGGCAGCCTGGTTGACCAGATTTTCCAGGTCAGCGCCAGAGAAGCCCACTGTGCCCCGGGCAATTATTTTGGCCTCAATGGCTGCAGAGATAACATGCGACATCAGCAAAGATCTCACGGTATTTAAAAGGAGTCGACTACTGGGCGACTAATCTAATAAAATCAAAGTATATAGCAAACGTTCAGCCAATGAAGTCAGCTTAAAAAATGTGTTCTGTGTGTTCAGTGTCAGGACAACCGCACCACGGCATACACACAACTGTGGGCTCTGTCTTTTAGTGGTTTAAATATCTTAAACCTACAGAGCTCCGGAGGTGACATGGACGTGTGTTTGTTTTTTTTAAACACATGTGAGAATTACTACATGCGTCATTAGAGGCTGCAAAGTGTATTTTATTTGTTGCATTTGTCTTTTTTAAACAGGTAAAGGGGACTGGGTGGGCTATAATCTTTCAAATATAATCACTATTAATGAAATTAAGAAATTCTAAGACAGAAACAGCCTTTTAATGACAAGACAGGAGCTGCTATCACTTTTTGGCAGGTAAAAAAAGTGCATTTTATGTGTTTTGCAGTTGTAATAGTGATTCATGCGCGTGTTTAAAAAAAGAAAAAATCACATCCATCCATGTCAGAAATACCATACCAATAAATTTGTAAAAACAAAAATATATATATGTATTGTGGCAGATTCAGGATTATCAGATGCTGGTGTCACACCTGGATCCACTTTAATCTTCTTCAGATACCAGTTGAGGATCTCTGTGCGTCCCTTCACGTCTGGTTTGGGGACAGTCACCTGCATGTCGAAACGTCCCGGGCGGATCAGGGCGCTAAAAAACGAGATCAGCTGGTTAGTAAAATGCCAGCATCAACACAGTGCCGCTGCATCTAAAACAGCCTCTGGGTTTTTAGTCATTTCTTTGTTACTGAGAAGGAGAGCAGCAACTCTGAGGGTTGCAAAACTCGACGTAAATGTGCATCGTAAGCTGTGACATTTTCACAGGACGGAGAAAGATTCAGAGGTAAACATACTTATCCAAAGCCTCTGGGAAGTTGGTTGCTCCGATGATGATCACGCCTTCATTTGGCTTAAACCTGCAAAATAATATCACAGCGTGCATTCAAGTCAGTGTCTGCAATGCAAAAACTTTTTTCCACCATACAATAACCGTTATTCTGGCATTGTGTAGTTGTCTAATTCTCTCTTAGCTTGTTTTTATTTTCTTTTTTGTTGCTCTTTAATGTTTTATGTAGTGCACTTTGAATTGCCTTGCTGGTGAAATTGACCACATAAATAAACTTGGCCTACTTTAATTTATTTTTTGCTTCCAACGCCGACATGTACTGTATACATTTGTAATTCAAATATTATCTGTAGCTGTATAAGCCAAATACAGGTCAAGGTGCAAACAGTCAACAGGGTCCCTTAAAGGCTTGATTTTATTTGTCATACATTTAATTTACTGGCTTAGTTAAGAAAAAACATTCTTTTGTGGGTATTTTATGGATTCTTTATAAAAATGTATTTATATTTACAATACCAAAATATCACATTATCACACTATCACATCATAAAATTAAATATATCACAAGTGAAGATTTTAACCATAGCAGCAACTCTTCTGTGCACACATGCATTGTAAAGCGGTCTCTGTGAACATTTTCAAACGACAGCTAAAAACCTTTTTATGTAGTCTGGCTTTGAATTTATGTAATTTTAGTAATTATTATTTTATATAAATTCTCTAATTTTTACTACTCTTACTGGTCTCTGTACTTTTTACTTTTTATAAAAGTCTTTTATGTCTGTGTTTTGTTTGTCTTATTATTATTATTATTATTATAAACCTCCCATTAATGCGAAGACAAAAATTGCTTACAACAACTCCTCACTCGCTGCATGTGGAAAATATAAAAAATGCAACATGTAATTTTAGGAGATTACCCGTCCATCTCAGCAAGCAGCTGGTTGATCGTCTGTCTGGAGTAAGGGTGCATGGGAGACTCGATCCTTTTCCCACCAACACTGTCCAGTTCATCAATGAAGATCACACAGGGAGCATTAGCTTTAGCCTCCCCTAAAAAAAAAAAAAAGAAAAAAATTTAAAAAAAACAACCAAAAAAGGAAACCAAAACATTCAGCAGTATTATACAGCATATTAAACTGTAATAATTACTGTTCTTTGCCGCAATCATGCAGCACATGTATCAGCTGAACTCAAACTGCTCTCAAATGGTTTCTAATTGTAACTAAATTAAAAAGGCACTTTATTATTAAGTTGTATTTCCAGCTAATATTTGAGAATTTTCATTTTTTTAATTTTGTATTTAAATATTCTGTTGAGTACTTGTGAATTTCACCTCAATGAATTATTTTTATTTGCTGTTATCTTTATTTTCCTGTGGAAATTATCTTTTTTGCACTTCATTGCTTTTGTCATTTAAAGTCATTTTAACTGTTAATCTTATTTTATCTTGGTTTATATTGTTTACTGTGGTGAATCTGAAGCTACCCTGTAATTTTTTTCTAGACAGTAAAAGATGAGTTTTGATGATGCTTCATAGAACTTTTTGGGCATGATTTGTAACTAGTTGTGTCGCCGGATGTCAGGTGACGATTCATGTGTAAAATCTGTTGTTTAGGAGCTGAGGTGCAGAACGTGAGATGCAATTTATGCATCATTTTTGTCTTCTCCAGACCGAATTAAATGCCCGAAACCAGTCCTTGTGTCAGCCTCCATGCCCTAACCACATCCTTCACATAAAGAAAGGGAAACAAAAAGGTTGATTTTGATATTAAATATTAATAAAATCTCACTGAAAAGGTTCCTGATGCGGCTGGCTCCCACTCCAACAAACATCTCGTCAAACTCAGACCCTGAGGCGTAGTAGAACGGCACATCCGCCTCTCCCGCCACCGCTCTGGCCAGGAGGGTCTTTCCCGTCCCCGGAGGACCAACCAGTAAAACCCCTGAAGAAGAGGAGAAGGAAATGAGGAGTAATGAGAAAGAAATGCAGAAACAGACCTCTGAATGGAATCGTGCAATCACCACCTGAGCTGTAAACTCATCAAACTTTAACAAATATGCAAGTGAAGAATTTATGGAAATCACAGAACTTTTTGTCCAGTTTCAAATACAATATAAAGGACCGCCCTACCTTTTGGCAGCTTTCCTCCCAAAGCTGTGAACTTCTGCGGGTTCTTCAGGAACTCCACCACTTCCTGCAGCTCGTTCTTTGCTTCCTCCACCCCTTTGACGTGCTCAAAGGTCACGTTTTTCATCTGGACGGGGTCGACGGCAGAGTCCAGGCCTGATGTGGTTCGGAACCGTACTATCCAAAATGGTTAGATTAAAGTTCGAAATCACACTGCATGGCACGGTTAATGAACTCACACAAACACACACACACACACGCAGTGTCTGTTACTGAGGATTATTTAAAAGCTGCACCAAACGCATTTATAAGTGATTCAAAACTGCATGTTAGAGTTTGTTGCTGTTGTTGCCTGCAAAGTGCAGAAAGTGGCCGAGTTATAACGAGCATTATTCTTCTGTTTAAGAGTTAATACTCGAGCTGCAAAGATGAATCGATTAATTGCTGACTCATGACTGATGAAGGCCTAATGGCTGAAACGCACAGGCATGCTTTTATCGTTATAATGAGGCTCTGGCCCTCTTGAGTGCCTCAGATTTTTCCAATAATCCAGAAGGCTGTAGATCCCCAAACTGAAGAGCACCAGAGGGACACCTGCTTCTTTTTCCACAGCCGAGCAGCACTCCTTTCACTTTGTTTTTTTCAAGTCAGAAGAAGGTGTTTTATTTTGTTTTTGTTTTGTTTTTAGGGGTTCAAAGAACCACATCACTTTACTTTGGATCAACCTGAACACACAGACGCTGCTGCCATGAACATACTTTGCAAGGGGGTTTAGCAATGAGGAAATACTCCTGAAAATGTCTCTTCAAAGTCCGGATGCTGATAATAAGCTCTTGATTCTGGGCTACAATCAGGAGTATTTCCTTATCGCTAAGTTTATTTGCTGTGGGATTAATACACGGAAGATGCTCAATTTGAGTAATTTTTTCAGAGAAAAATGTCTAATTCCAGCTTCTAAAATGAGAATATTTTCTTTTTTCTGGTTAACTAAATTTCTTTGGGTTGTGGACAAAACAAGACATTTCAGGATGTCATCTTGGGCTTTGGGAAATACTGATAAAGATTTCTCACCATTTTCTAACATTTTATAGTACAAGCAACTAATCGATTAATCGAGAAAGTAATCAAAAGATGAATGAAGCAATGAAGCAAATCGTCAGTTGCAGCCTTCGTGAATGTGTGTTCAATATGCATCGATTAGTTAAGCAGTCAAATGCTGAGCTTCATTTTTAAGATTAATATCTTCATATATTAAAATGTTAACACTTCAGAGGTGCTTTCATGTACGTCATGAAATTCAAAAGCAGCTTTAGAGGAGAAAAGGAGCCTTTACCCGATATGAAGGGGGTCTTGGAGATACCGTAGAGTCCAACAAGCAGCAGCACCAGCAGGATGAGACGAGTCCTCCTCAGAGAGTCTGAGCAGGAAAACTACACATCAGTACTGTTTAAAGCTTAAAGCCTCTGGAAACAAAATAGTAAGAATACACAAATCATATCAAAGTGGAGTTTCTCATTATGTATCTACAAAAATCTGAGTCAAAATAAATATTCCCAGCTATTGGAAAGTAGAGTTCAAATCAGCTCATTTTGAGGATAAAAGCATTTTTAAAGACTGTGTGGGCATGACAGATCATGCTTTGATTGACACATCCTTTGGTCCCACCTTTGTCAACTGTCTCTCGTCTCCATGACGACAGCCATGGAGCAAAGAAGAGTCAGTGTGGTACAGCTCTGTCTTTTCCAGCCCTCTGACTCTGGCTGCGTTCGTAAATCCAATCTGATGCTCTACACTAAAGTGAGAGAGCTGCGGTTCGAAGCCACGGAGCGCTCTGTTTCTCCGTGAATCAACAAACGGCTAAGTTCATCACACGTTTGGCGTTTTGCTGCTGCTTCTCCTCAGACAGAGTCGCCCAGAGTCGCTCTGACACGCCCAGAGTGTGCTGCTCTGCAATACATGCAAAGAAAGTTCCAGTGTGGGAGGAACTTTTACTTTGTAAAACCTCAGGGAGCTATTTTTATTCATTTTTTTAATTTAAATTTTCACTGAACTTAATAATAAAAAGTTGCAGGAAACTCGCTGTATATGATGTTGAAAGTTTCTGTTTTGATAAAACATTTGCTAAATACATGTAAACACAGTTTTGTGTTGGAGTTTGTTGTATTCCAAAATTCAAAATTTTGACAGATTTTTATTTTTATTGTAAATGCATACCAGCTCCAAATATCAGTTATCGTCTCATTAACTGGTATTGGCCCTGAAATACCACTGTCGGTTCACCCCTACAAAGGAGAGTTGAGGGATTTCAGTTTGGCATTTTAAATTAATATCAACTGACACCTGACTTTGAATTTTTGATTGGCTTTATCCATATTATGTGATATGGATCGGGGATAACCACGCCCAAATCAACCCAGCTTCAGGAAACTGAAAAAACTAAAATGACAATATTTCAAATTTGGATTGAGGCTAATGTCTGATCATGTTTCAAGCTTTTTAATATGCCCTAAATTACATATTAAAAAGGTTTTGGGTGATTTGGGGTCCCAGAAGCTTTAAAAATAGAATAAAGGTTGAGTGATTTGTATTAAAACTTGCCTTGTGTGCGCTGTGTCAGCGCTTGGGCTTTCAGAAAACCCTCGGCGAAGCCCTTCTTGAACGCATCCTGCTGTCCGTCAGGTAAGTTCTTGCTCTTCAACAGGCTGTCGAGACTTTCAACTTCAAACCCCTTGTCACGTGTCAGGAAGCCCTGCAGCACGAGGTAATGTTGGTCAGCTTTATTCACAAAACTGAAATACACCACGACCTTTATCACACCTTTACTCTCAAGGCTACGATCTTGACACGCTTTGCAGGCCTGAAAACTGGAGTTGCACCTGCTCTGCCTTTATTTTTAGATTCCTGAAAGGGCAGAAAAGCTGGAGGCTCCTTCTGTGTTTGTGTCAACCTCAAAGCAAGCTGCTGTCAATTTTCTGAGGTAGCTGCATAACCGATAACTGATTAACTAAGAGAAAACATACTAACTGGTAACTATTTTAGTCATGAAATTTTAGGCCCGTTGACTCGGGGTAGACAAAACACCAATTGGCAACTCTTGCCCTCAATGTTTCTTGTGTGAAAGAGATCCAATGGGAGGCAGGCCCATCTCTGCTTCTATCTGACTAGAAAGCAGAGAAGAAAATGGCAATAATGTGGTGCAGCAGAAACATTCATTTTTTTAAGATCATCTGTCTCGTATACTATGATTAAGTTCTTGTTATACAGGTTACCAACTGTAGCTTAAAGCGTGAAAGCGTGTGAACATCTGAGTATTTACCCTCATGAAAGATGGTGTGAACCCTTCAGATTCCAGGGGGCGTTCAGGGGCTGACTGCAGTCGTCTGGTTTTGTTCCTTAAAGTTTTAAAGCCTCTGCTCGGGACCCAAACTGAAAATAAACAATAAGCATTTTAAAAAGACAACAGTGTTTCCACAGCGTTTAACTTTGCCAGATTAAATCAGAATGACAATCAGCTGGAATATTTATTATTCTGTCTGTAATGTCATTTACATACAAACCAGCTCTAATAATTCATTAGTAACAGCTGAAAGCTCCAGTATTTTACTGCATAATTACCTGGCCAGTGTTGCAGCTCTGTGCACACAGTCTGAAGAGGTGAAGGGTGCTGCCTGGTATAAGACAGGGGCATTGCACCACACGAGAAGCCTGGCAACAGAGGACAAAGTTAAACTGTTAACTCTAAGATACCTTTGGGAAAAAGTGGTAGCAGGGGCCTTGTTGCTTGTAATTCGAGACCTGAAAAAATTGGGTTGATTTCTTTAAAAAACATGGGAAAATAAATGAGCAACAAAAAAAGAAATGACTCAGAAATATATAAATAAATAAATAAAAGACCTAAAAATCAGTGTAAAAACAAAGAAAAAAAGTCAAAGTTAAAAACAAACAAGGATCTTGCCTAAAATTGTTTAAAATATTCTAATTTAAAAATTAAAATAATTTTCAAACATGATTTTAATGTGTTATTTTGATACTTAAAAATACTGCTTTTTCCCCAGCTTTTTTTATACCTAGACATTTATCCCTAGCTTTAAAAAAAATCTACATATTTTTTGCAATTTGTAGAACATTTCTTGTCACATTAACCCATGTTTTTGAAAGAAATCAAACCAATGTGCTCAGATTTCAAAGGTTTAAATAGTTGTGAAAGGCGTGTGAAAGCAACAAAAAAAAGTGATGTCACTCCAGGTTTCAACAGGCTGAGAGAGTGAAAGGATCTTGGGTTGCTTATCATCTCCACTAACTGAAAACTCTGTAATTTTACACAGTCAAGTGAAACACAATATTTTATCATCATACTTAAGCTTAAACAACACATTTAAACGCAGACTGCTGGATTCATTCATCGGAGATCATGAGAAAGTCGGGCAGGAGCACCAGCACCAGTACGGAGGGCCAGTTTAACACAAAGATGGAGATCCTCACCATGCTTATTGTAGTAAAAGGAGTATGAAGACAGATGTGACGTGTTCCAGGCCGTCTGTCCACCCAGTGGAAGTGGCGCCTCTTGCGAACTCAAGCGTGGTAACACACTGTTCACCAGCTCATCCAGCTGCCGCACTCCCAGGTCTGATAAGCCGAGCTCACGCAGGTTCCACGTGGGCTGCACACGCGTACATTACAACATGTAGTGGATGAGATTTGATTTACATTCCTCGCAAAGTTATTCTAGAACAAGTTTTTTATAAAAACATTTTTTTTTTATTGCAAAAAGAAAATAGTTTATTTTTATCTTCTTAAAATTATTTTAAAAATCAAAAAGAAATCAAAAATATTACTTAACAAGGTCAACAAAAAAGAATTAGCAAGAAATTGGTGAAAAGTTACAAGAAAATTATACTTGAAAAAACAAACAAGAAAATAAATCAAAAACTTGCCAGACAGTGCTACCAAAACATGAGCGAGACCAAACAATGGTAGATTTCAGAATAAAAACAATAAAGCCAATAAAACTAAACAATAAAAATGAAATGAAAATGACAAAAAGACAATATCACACCAAAAGTAAGCCTATAAAGATGGGTTTTTAAGAGGTGATGCAAAAGAAGTCACTGATCCGGGGAGACTCGTGCAGGTTCGTAAAAAGCCGAGGGGCCCTGATAGCAAAGGCTTAATTATCTTTAGATTTAAGCCAAGACTTTGAGACGGTAAGAAAGGCCTCATCTGGACATCTACAGCTGCAAACTGGCTCATATGGCATCAACATTTCTATTATGTAGCTTTGGGCCAGATGTTTAAAAGGGATCATCAAACTTTAATATAAATTCTAAAACGAACAGGGAGTGTGAGAGTATTGATTTAATTCTGGAGAAAAATTGATTATTTTAATGGCAGCATTGTACTGTCTCTGAATAGACACAGCAGTTACAGTTAAAGTCCCACTGAAGTTTACCTCTGTGCGGTGTAGGTCTGACTCTGAGGCATGCTCCTTGTGTTTTCTTGATTTGCAGGAGGTGCTGCTGCTGCTGCTGCTGCTGCTCCCCACGGAGCTCTTCATCGAGTGGAGGACATTGATGAGGTGGCTCAGAGGTACAGTCACCTGTAAGCAGACAGTCAGTAAATCACAGCTATCATTCATGTAAAATTATCGTCCCGCATCATATTGAATGTGAACGTGTGTATGTAGGGGTAGGAATAAATAAGTGCATTTCTTCCTACTCTTCTCGAACATGTGTTATTTGTTTATTGAGATTAATGTATAGGTTTTGTATAGGTCTCCTTTTATTTGTTGTTTTTTTTAATTGTGCTTGGCTGTCAGGCTTTTATTTGAGTGTTTTGTTTTGATTTTCTTCTTTTTTTTTAATGTTCGTGGTAAAGATTCATTCAAATTCAAATTTGTTATGTAGTCTGAAGGGAGATTACATTGAGACAACAGAAACTACTCACATGAAAAGTACATCAGCTAGCTGGTGTTACGGTCAGCATGATCTAAATAAAGCTTATAATCTACCCAGCACCAAAAAAAACAACAAAAAAGCCACATACAGGTGATTACCACCTGTCACTAGAAAGGTTGGCTGAACTGTTTTTATATAAATACATAAATCCATTATTTTTCTTTAGAAATCAGTCAGTTCATATATGACTTAAGCAAAGTTAGAGATTCAATCAGATAACAAAAAACAAACAAAACAAAACGGAACACTGCAAACGAGACAATAATAACAAAAAAGAAAGAAGAAACAAACCATGCAGGACAAACGATAAACAGCTATATATATATATATATATTATATATATATATAAACATGTGGACTAGCGAACCAAAGTATCCGACAAAAAAATATGATTTTAAAAGTGTCCAGTGTTTTCTCAGCTTTGTCATCTTTCAGTCCATGTAGTGTTTATAAATTATGTCTATATCTATTTTGAATGTATGTATTTTCGGTTTCTTTTGAATCCATATACATTTAAGAAATACGTTAATTTAAAAACATATTTTTCTCGACTATTAACTCCATTCTCATACAAAATTATCATTATCAATATCTCTTGAACCAGTCAATGCTTTTAAGAAATGTTCTGTTTCTATCCAAAGTAATAACAAAAATACTTTCACTTTCATTCTTACATAAGACACAAGCTTCATCCACATTTCTACATTTATGAAGTGATACTTATAATATTTATAAACGTGTAAATCACCAGTCAAACACGTCGCTCATTGACGCAGTTCCGCATCTGACAGCAGCTAAGGACACTGAGCGCTGACCACAACAGAAGCTAACGTTAGCTCAAACTTATCCCAACTCTCAGTCTTTATTTAGCTCAATAACAGGTAAATAGAAAGATGACAATATTGCCACAATGTCCACTGACGTGAAGGTAAATCCTTGTCAAATCAACAGAGGTCGACAGCAGTTTGGGTCTTAAGAGAACAAGCTAAGGTTAAATTAGCTCGCTAGCAGGCTAACGCTAAACTCAGCGGAGTTAGAACCAAAACAACAACAGTGCTAACGTTAGCTCGGCCTAACGGCTCTTACCTGCGGCTGGACAGTCATTGACAGAGAAAACATTTTTTAATCCTCGCTGGTACACGACAGCCGATACGCTACGCAACTTTCCCCGCTGCCCCTGGGAGTTAAAGGTCCGTATTTCTGCCGCTTTATCTCTCTGTAGCAGGCATAGCAGGACGAGCTGCGAACTTCAGCGGCACCAAATAAACCGGAAGTGACCTCGAGGTGTTGCGACAAATTTGGTATCCTCGGTAAAATGTGTTCCCGTTTTTCTTGGCTAAGTTTATAGTTCCGCTAAACTTTTAAATCCCGAGCAAACTGGTTAGATTTCTTTCAAAAACATGGGGGAAATGCCATTAATAACTTGGTAAGAAATGTTACACAAATTAGTAGATTAAAAACTATATATAAAGAAATAAAAGCTTGGGCAAAACTATTTTTTAATATTATTAAGGCATTATTTCTTTCTTTCTATTGCGCGATTATTTAAATTTTGTACACACACACACACACATATTGTTTTAGAGAAGTTGTAATGAGGACATAATATATACATGTATTGCTTTATGTCGCTGTATGAAGATACAAAGAATACAGAAAACATGTACAATGTTTTAAAACAGCAAAAAAGTCAAAACAAAATGGCTTATTCTGACTGAAGTCAACATTTAGTGTGAAACACGAAATCATATAACCATAACAAAAGGTAGCTCAAACAATCAGTACTGAGCTTTGGACATATTTTGAATGCTACCTGTTGTAAACACACCAGAAGATTAGTATAGTAAATCCCATACTGCCTGAGAGTGTGAATTGTTTCAATATGAAATGTTAATTTACTCAGCAGAATATTAGGTGAGAAGACATATATGTGTTAAAACAGCATGCTGTTGGGGGTTTAAATGACTACATGTTGAAACAGCCACTGAATGAATATGTACTTTTTTTAACGTCAGTATGAATAAAACCAAAGTGAGGTCAGCCTGCAATCATGGCAGAGCAAAATATGCCTTACCTTTATGAATGATGTTTTTATATATTTCATTTCCAGCTGCTTCAAAGTGCATTTTTCCCCCCGTGGGATTGCACCTACATGAAAATCAAAATGTATTTAATCTATCACTTTTTCACCTGTATGCTATGATTTTAATAAAGTGCAGTTCATGTTAAGTCAATGGACACGTGCATTCAAACTTATGTGTTGACCCAAATGACTCAGACAGGACTTTTTCTCATTAGTTGCTGCAACTGTGTGACTTTTCTTTCTAAACATGGGCTCATATTCTCCACAGGCAGCATGAGGACCTCTAGTCCCCAGAGAGATGGAGGTAAGGGTAAAGGACTGTTATTTTAGCTAAGGACACAAAGCATTATTTACGATGGACATGAAACATTTCTCATCAGTCAGGGAAAGATTACACAGCTCGATTAAATTCTATGCAAAAAAAATCAAGGTTTTTTTACAGATCAACACTAAGGATTTTTGCTTAGTTCAATGTCACTTTGACTCTGCTGCCACCCCCTGGTCACACATCAAAAATAAACTCCAGAATAACCAAAACAAGTTTGTCACGCTCATTTCCATTTTGATTCGGCATTTTTTTGGCAACTTATTTGGCCTCCAGTTGGAAGAATAGTCATACACGTTTTACTGCTGCCCCCGTCCACAGCAGAACATGTGGCATGACTCCTGCCTGCTGACTCACATCTACTGGACTCATAAAGGGCTCCCACATGTTTTTCCAAAACTTTCCCATAACTTTTTATTAATATTTTATCCCATTTCCATGACTTTGAAACATGCATATCCCATGCATTGCGAATAAACAATACTCAATTTATGGCCTGCAGGCCAAATCTAAGGTGCCAGAGTGCATGAAACAGCATCAAAATAGAGCTAAATCAAAAAAAGTGCATGTGGAGGATCCCTGCACCCCCCAGACTGAGGTCCCAGTTAAGACCCGAATGTCCTTAAAATCCTAAAGATTTCCTGAAATCCCTAAAACATCCTAAAATCCGAGAAATGCCATCATTTTTTTCTCTCTTCTTTTCTTTGCTGGAATCCTAATTAGGGACAGGAGTTGGAAACCAGCAATAGCTATAATGTCTTATTAATTAAATTATTTACATTGTCCCTAACAAATAAACTATATAAATAAATAAATAAATAAATCCTAGAAATGGCCTAAAATCTGAAATGTCTAAAAATCCCCCAAAAAGTCCTGAAGTCCTAGAACCATGCTAAAATCCAAGAAATGCCCTAAAATCCTAAAAATGTCCTAAAGTCTGAAGAATGTCCTAAATTCTGACAAATATCCTAAAATCTGAGAAATGTCCTAAAATCCTAGAAACATGCCAAAATCCGAGAAATGTGATAAAATCTTAGAAACGTCCAAAAATTCTAGAAAAGCGTCACAATTCAAGAAATGTCATAAAATCTGAGAAAAGTCCTGAAATCCTAGAAACATGTATGAGGCTGCTGCGACAAAGCAGCTCGAGCATCTCTACCAGGTAAAGCGGTACTACGTGTATTTTATAATCATCAGATAAATTAACCTCAGGACAAGAAATACACACAGCTGTGTTCATTGTTTCAATGAGCTGTTTATTACAAAAAGACTGTACATAAATTTCAATGAACACATCCTATGTACAAACTGAGAGGAGAAGACAAATATTGGATTTTGTTCCCATGAACATTTAAGTTACTGATTTTTTTTTTAACCCCCCACATTTCATCATTAAGAAAACACACATCAAAGAAAGGCGCCTTGACCTGTGATGCCCTGAAATGCTAGACGTTAAGTGGTAAACATTACAAAGTTCTGCACGTCAGTGGTTGTCTCATGATTTCTCTATGAAAAAAGTATAAATAAATCCTTAACATACAAACTGCTAGCGAACCTTCTTCAGCAGTCTCTGACACAAAAAAACGACGCAAAGCTAAAAATACATTAGGTAGAAAAAGTTTTCACAAAAATTACTTCATGATGGAAAAAATACAATCAAGAATGGGATGTAGTGGCAAATCATTCACTGTTATGACGAAACCTTCATGCACGATGAATACTGCTCGTTTGACCGAGTCATTGTCCTTTCTAGTCCGAGTGGAAACCTGAAACCTGAAAATGTTACAGCTGGATGATTTCCTCCCTCACCACATCAGCTAGTCTGCATCCATTTCAAAATAAAAGCTTGCGTTCAATGCCCATTAGTCCCAAAGTAGATATGATTATGTTTGTTTATGCGACTTGTTAGGGACTGTGCGTTATTTTTGAGCGAGGAGGGGGTGATGCATAGCGGGGGAGGCACTTCAAATAATTCTTTAGGGAGGGAGTTTTTTAATCACGCTTTTGTTGTAAAAACAAAAAAAAGAAGTCAGAATTGCACCATTATCATAGTTTAAACAGAAATTATTAGCAGCTGATAAAGTTATCTGTGTACAAAAAGCTCGTTAGTATCATGGAGTCAATGGTCAAAATAAAATATAGAAACACTGAAGATTGTAACGTTTTTCTTAATATGATTTACTTTCCAAAGTTTTATCGACATTATGCCGGCGAATCACGGTCAGTCTCTCGTTTTTGGCTGATGTTCAGGTGCTCACTCAAAACTACAGAGAGAAAGCAGCCTCTTACACTGCCTGTTAACGGCGGGAATATCGCGTCGTTACCCCGCCTCGGCCTTCTGTATATACGGTACGATGGCAGAATTAGGGTACAGAGTTGTGTCGCCTTTGAGCCACGACGAGGGGTTTTAACAGCTCCGTAAATGAGTTGTTTCGTTGTGAGTAAAAGTGCAAAGGCGGCACAAACAAAAAGGGACTTCATAGCAGCTCTACAGTGTGATCTCTGAGCAAAAAAGGGCTTAAAATATTTTTTTTTGAAAGTTACATTCATAACTTTTAAGAAATCAGCAGTTTGTTTTGGTGATGGCTTTCTCCGTGCTGTTTGCTTTTTGCATTGGCTCCATAACTATATTTTTGGTGAAAATGGTTATTTATGGCGTAGAGAAGATAATGCTGTATTTGTAGCTCCAGAAAGGGTCGATGAAGTCACAACCAAACAACCCCTCGTCCTCTGATAAATAAAGTACAGTCCCTTACAAACAGCCGACATAAATATTAGCTTCCATCTAAAAGTGGGTTTAATTCGCACCAACAATCACTTCGTAAGAGCAGGCATCTTATTTTGTAAAAGTAGTAGAAATGAGAAGAGACGTTTTCGTATCGGCACTATTTTTAAGACCTCGGGATTGAAATTCATTCCTTCACTGCAGCTGTCATTCATACGCAGCACAGACTTTATCTGCGTGTAGCTCGACAAAAAAACAAACTGTAAGACTGAATCTAGCTTTAGTACATTACTGCTGAAGCCTACATTCACTAAAATTCAGAGGTGATTGACGACAAATCTGATGCACGAGACTAAAATCCCTTGTTAAGTTTCTGCAGTGCGTAGAGCAGTCTTAGTTTGAGGTTGTTTGGGTTGGTGATTATGGTTATTGAGCACCAATGTAAAGCACCACACCAGCAACCACTGAAAGAACGAGTGTAAAGGTTAGTTCTGGATAGCAACCTTCGTGTAAAAAAAATCTAATCAGTGACGGAAATCGTAACAGTTGTTGATAACTAATCAGTGCAGCTATTCCAACACAAAGGAAATCGACATGAAAACACACAAAGTTAGTCCTTCCTCTGCTTCTTATGTCGAAGCAATCTCAGAGCTCTGCTACAGTAGCTGGACAGCATCACCGAATATAGTGATCAAAAATGATATAGCTGTGACTCAACATAGAAAAATAAATGTTTATACACGGCCACTTTGCCCCCGTAAAGTTAAAATGGCACTGTGAGTGATGGATAAAATTGATATTCAAGTAAAAAATGAACAAAATTAAAAAAAAAACCTAACAAAAAACGACATCCAATCTCGGCATCACCTCCACTGACGCTGATGGGAGCTCACAGGTGAAACACACTAACCGACAAATGTACTGTACTGGCAGCTTCTCACGTTACAGTTTATATACAAGTTAGAGAACAGAAAGAAACTCCACCAGAAAGAAGAAACTGTTGTCTTTTTTTTGTAATTCATTCTATACACTCAGTTCACCCTTTTTAAACAGCATCAGCTACGGAAGCCCATTTACGCCCGCGTGACAGGAAAAAAACATCATGCAGGTCATCGTGCGAAATGTTCTAAAATACTGACTCACTTTTCTCTAAGTGACATTGTTTCTCATTACTTTGAGAAAATTTCTCTTTTTATTAAGTTTCCCATTATTTTAAGAAACTAACTCATTAGTTTGAGATAAGAGTTATTTGTTTGAGAAAGTTTCTCATTATTTGGAGAAAGTTTCTCATTATTTTGAGATAAGTCGTTTTTTGAGAAAGTTTCATATTTTAAAAATTTCTCATTATTTTGAGATAAGAGTTATTTGTTTGAGAAAGTTTCTCATTATTTTGAGAAAGTTTCTCATTATTTTCAGTAGTTTCTCATTATTTTGAGATACTAAATTACTGTTTGAAAGTTTCTGATTACTTTGAGATGAGTATTTTTTTTGAGAAACCTTCACATCATTTTGATACCAGTCTTTGTTTTGAGATAAACCTGAAAGTTTCTGATTATTTTCGGAAGTCATGATATTAAAAAGCCTACTCATTATTTGAGATAAGTCATTATTTTGAGAAAATTATGAGAACATTTTGAGAAGTCTTTTTAAAGTTTCTCATTACTTTGAGAAGTTATTTTGAGAGAGTTTCTCATCATATTGAGATAATTTGAGAAAGTTTGTCATCATTTCAAGAGTTTTTCACTATTTTGTGGTAAGTAATTTGTTTCACAAAGTGTCTATTTTTTTCAAAATAGGTCGATATTTTGAGAAGTTGGTCTTTTTTTTGTTTGTTTGTTGTATTTTTACAAAGTTTAACATTATTTTGAGATATTAACTCATTTTGTTTTTATAACGTTTCTCTATTTTGAGATATTAACTTATTACTTCTAAAAAGTGTCGCATATATTGACTTACAGGACCTTTTTTTCGTCACACGGGAGGTAATGAGCTTCCATACGTCCCTACAGACACAGAGCATAGTAAATACACAACTCAAGGTTGCTTTTGTTCCCCCTTTAACATCTTGTGATTTGGACATCGACGGCATCGAACATTCAGTCGTGTCCTAATGCACTTGTTGATGCCAGTTTGTCCTTTTAATCTTTTATTTTTTTTGTAAGGTAAAGATGGATGTTTTTGAAAGGAGGGAAGGGTTGGTCTGCTGGTCTACAGTGCAAATAAACGGGTAGGAGCATGTGCGCAGCATTTTATCCTAAAAATGCTACACTGCCTCATCTAGTTACGAAATCCTAGTAATACTTCACTGTCTAGATCCACTGCATACTGTAAATACTGGACATGATGGCTGCACATACACAAATTAATACTAAGTCTAGATCACTTGGCTTTCTTAAAATTCTGTAATTTCTTATGAGGCAAAATGTGACTGTTAAAAGTTTGAAAAGTGCTACCTGACCACCACAGATGTAACAGTGGAAGCTAGAAGGCGTTTTTCTCCTCCCTTTCGTCAACAGTGTAAACTAACAGACCGTAGTCCAAAGCTTCAGCCACCTCCTTTTTTGTGCGACACTTTTTTTTTTTGAGCATAATAAACCGTGCAAGCACAAGTTCCCCCCAAAAGAAAAAACTATTTGTAAATCAATCATGGCACTTCATTAAAAACGGGGGCTGTTTGAAGTGCAGTCACTGGACTGCACACATCTGTACATCTTCACGGTTTTACCTTTGTTCAAAACTGCAGTGCCTTTTTGGGTGTTTTTTAATATTTTTTTAGTCAGCATAGTGCATGATAGACTCGACATAATTTCCTGGAAAGAGTCCGGTGACGCCGTTACAGACCCCTTCGAACCAGCCGTCATCGTTTTTCTTGATTATATAGATGATGGCTCCTTCCATGAAGGACAGCTCATCCTCCTTGTCCTTACTGTAGTCATAGATGGCCACGACTGAGAAAAATAGAATTAAAAGAAGGTAATGTTACAAAAATACAAACAAAAATTTAGCTTTTTATTTTTCCAGAAAAAAAGGAAAACTGTCACTAACCTTTCTCTAAATAAGCCTTGGGGGCCCAGTGGGGGTCTCCGTCAGCATAGGGATCGCTATAATGAACCACTGCAGCCTCCTCTTCCTCATAGTCCACAGGTGGGGGAGGAGGAGGGGGAGAGGGCTCCTCAAACACACCCATGTCCTCTGGGGGAGGTGGAGGAGGCGGGGCGGGGCTGTCTGTTACTGCAACACACAGCAGAGGAGATGGAGAATCAGAGAGAGGACGGAAAAATCAAGAGAGAGGAAAGAGTGCACAGATAATGTGTTTGCTCTGCTGATTTAATCTCTCACTGCACTAAATTAATTCTTTTTTTTGTTGCAGCTGCGTGATCACATTTTTGAAATGCAATGCTTTTTCACGATTTATTTATTTATTTGATGTATCAGGTAAGATTCCTACATGGAAGAGCAATCTGTAGCAATGATTTGATCCTATAATTACATTTGGAAAAAACAAATGTCACAGTGGGGCCATATTTCCATTTTCCTAAAAGTGTCCAGACTTTAAACTAGTATTAATATTTTCATATTAATTATTCTGTATTGACAGCCATCACCGAGACCACGGCTGCTTTCAGCCCCGAGCAAAATGAGGCACAGCATTTATTTCCACTATACTGACATTTTTATGGTGTTTACAAAAACCTGGTTAGTATGAATTAGTCATGGTATGTTCGATGACTTGCTATAGATTGACTTTTTGGCAAAATTTTTGATGACATGCAGTGGTATGACTTTTTGGCAAACTTTTGGACGATATGCTACTGCATGACTTTTTTGTGCAATTTTGGATGACATGCTATAATGTGACTTTTTGGTGAGATACTGGACTACATGCTTCAGTATGATGCTTTGGTGCGATTTCTGACGACATCCTGCAGTATTACTTTTTGGCACGATTTTAGACAACATGCTGTTGTATGACTTTTTGGACAGAATTGGATCTACATGCTATATTATTACTTATGGCGCAAGTTTGGATGAAATGCTGTAGTATGACTTTTTGGTGTGATTTAGGACCAAATGCTATAGTTTGACTTTTAAGATCAATTTTGGTTGAGATAGTATAGTATGACTTTGGCCAGCATGCTATAGTATATCATTTTGGGGTTATTGTGGACGACATACTATATTATGACTTTTTGGCGCTCTTTTAGATGACATAGTATAGTATGAGTTTTTGGCACAATTTTGGACCACATGTTATAGTATGACTCATTGGTGAGATTTTGGATGACATGTCATAGTATGACTTTCTGGCATGGATTTTAACCACATGCTATGATATGACTTATTGGTGCTATTTTTGACTCCATGCTATAGTATGAATTTTCGGCGCAATTTTGTACGACACTATGACTTTCTTATGCTATTTTCAATGGCTTAATTTAATATGACATTTTCATGCTATTTCATACAATATTCCATAATATATCCCTGGTGAGGGAGAACTGGGGGGTTCCCCGGCCTTTAAAAAAGGCACCTACAGCTTGCTCACATTTTACTGGAATTTTGAAGGGTAAGCGTGAACACCTTTGTAAAAACAATATGGACAGGTACAATTCAAGCTACATTAAAAGATGGTCATTTTGAGGCAGATTACCTTAAAACTTTCACAAACGTGTATGATTGGTAGTTTAGTTTTACCCCTGATAAATAGCAGTGGCATTTTAAGCATAGACTTAGAAACATAACCTGAATGTTCCCTTGAGTCAATTTTGGGTGAATGTGTGAATTTACTCATACAGCCAAAGTGCTCCTGGGTCTGAGGGCTAAAAGTTCAGCAGAAAAGGAATCATCACATCTGTCTGCATGTCAACACAAGCAGGTGGTATATTTGGTGGACTGGTGTTTAATTCAGAGGGTGATTATTAAAGCCTGACTCTCCTCCACTGGCTCTGCAGTCTTCAGTCCTTTATACACATCTGTGCATGTGATACAAGTGTTCTCCTGGAGTGAGTCCCTCTTCAGGCTCACACCCAAAAGTGCAGGGATAAAAGGAAAGCTGCACCTCATATCTAACTAATTCATAAGCCCGCTCTTGAATTAAACAAACTGCAAAAATGCAGCAGAGGTCTGAATTTAATGGATCCCCTCAATTCAAATCTGTTTATGTACTGTTTTTCCCATTGGTCTTACAACCAACTTCAAATCTGTTTCAGGCATTAAGAGCTAAAAAAGCTTCACTATATAACAATAGCTGTCTTGGATTTTATTAGTCCAGTCCATTACAACTCCTTAAAGGCTGTGTAAATGCAGCAAACATTACATTAAGTCAGAGTCTGCTGTATATTTGGCAATAACAATATCTAATCAATCATTGCTTAGAAAAAAACCTGCCTGTATTGTAATTTACTATTATTACAGACAGAAAAAGCAAGACATTCTCTATTATAAATGCATTAAAAAAGCATGTCTGGAAACCCAGTTTTATGTGATATCAACATTTCTCAGTCCATTGCTGTAATGTTTTTGCACTTGTGAAACATTTGTGTGTTCAGTGCCTTGACCTCATTTTAACTGCGGCACTCTTTTCTTTGTCTGTTCGATCCAGGCAGAAAGTGCTAGTCATACTAACTACCCAGTTCTTCCTGCATTTACATATTAATCTCCATTTCTGGTGCAGGAAATGTAAAAAGAAAAAGTCTCTACTGAGAAAGTTTTTCCAGAAACTGGCTGTGTAGAAGAATAAAAACAGAGGCTTGATTACTAAAGGTTTACAATTCTTTATAAAAAATGTGCTAATGTGCCTGTTTTAAGGCATAAGCTGTTCCTTATTAGACTGTATGACTCATATCCAGCAGTGTGCTTCAGTTTCGTGTGACGGCAGCCTGCCGTTGTGTTTCACCAGACAGATACAGACAGTCAGATCGCCACGCGGCTGCATCTCTGCAGACAGGCGGATGGTGAATCAGGACACGGCATCAGGTCACATTTCTCTCCTCAGCGGACAGAAAGATCAGGACGCACGCTTTCAGTGATCCATCACCATGGCAACAGACGGTCATCCGAGGGGCGTGTGCTCCCCCTTCGACCCCCGAATACAGTGCAAGGAAAGGTGTGCCGAGTGAAGCAAGCCACAGAGAAGAGTGTAAAAAGTGAAGCAGTGTGTGGAAAGCACTGATAAAAGATGTGATGAAAAGGTGTCTCTTCAAAGTTATGCTTACACACATTGAGACCTAAATATTGGCAATATGACCTAAAATCTGTACCGAGACAAATTAACACATTTGATGATGATTATTGTACCAATCTGTTACTTCATTTCTAATGCTGGCTTATTGAACACCTGGTTACACGTCTTTGGCTGCTGTAGGTTTTCTCACTTCAGAGAAAACTGTGATTTGAGTAAATTATGGTCAATAAGAGATTTATAATATATGTTACTCAATACATTAACTTTACACTGACACTGTAACACTGACAGTACACTGCTACACTGACCACGGACGCTGCCGAACACTGTGGAGCAGGTATAAAATCCCAGCTGGCTTACGTGACGTGTTGCATCCGTGCCCTGTTTATTTCAGCAGTTATTGTTGGGCCCTGCTCGTGTGTAGTTCATACAGTGGATCTGATTGTACTCATGCATGCATATGTACTTATGAGAGTGTGCATGCATGTGTACTTACTGCTCTCCTGCATTCTGGCCACAAAGCCGGTCAGAGGGATCTGTGGGGTCAGCTGGACCATTGGAGGAGGAGGCGGAGGAGCCACAGACACTGGAGCAACAACACCCAGGGAGGCAGACAAAGCAGCAGAGAGACAGAGAGCGACGGAGGTGGTGGGCAGGGAGACAGACAATGACAAGAGAAGAGCAAATAGACACAACAGAGGAGATGAAGTCCAAACACAGAATGGAAAAAAGAGAGGATAAAAAAAGAAAACAAAAAGCCTGTGAGTGAGCGAAACAGTGCAGGAAGCATTGCTGAGCAACTCATTTACACATCTCCAATCAGTGTCCTTTTGTGCTGCAGTTTTCAAGCTGGGCTAAAGAGGCATTCGTCTCATCTCAGTCTGAGAATCTACCTCATCAGCATCCATTTCGCATCAAAAGCAAAGGCTGTAGCCACAGTCTGAGAGCTGCAAAGCACTACACAGACCCAAAATCACGACGGTAGCAAGACGCAGCTCAGTGGCTGTGTGGTAGGAATAACAAAGCAGAGATCCCAAAGCACTTTCAGGTAGAGCTGCAGCTTCTCTTATATCATTAAATGCAGAAAGTGGTGCGTGGTATATCTGGATCAAGAGCAAAATTCGGTTCAATCACACCCTTCACTGCAGTGATACTTAACTTACGGCCCAATTTCTAATTCAAAATAAATATAAAGTGAGTCACACAGGGAACTATGTGTAATTTGTACTTTTAGTGTACATAAAGTGCATAAAACAGCATCAAATGTTCTGAAAACGTCCTAATGTTCTCTAATGTCCTCAAATCCTACAAATGTCTTTAAATCTGAGAAATGTCCTAAAATTCTAAAAATGTCCTAAAATCCAAGAAATGTTCTAAAATCCATGAAATATCCTAAAATCTTGGAAAGATCCTAAATCCAGAGTAATGTCCTAAAATCCTAAAAATGTTCTAAAATCCTTGAAACATCCTTAAATTCTAGAAATGTGCCCAAATCCCAGAAATGTGCTAAAATTCTAGAAATATCCTAAAATCCTAGCAATGTGTTTAAGTCCTAGAGATGTAATAAAATCCAAAATTCCAAAAGTTATAGAAACATCATAAAATCTGAAAAAATACTAAAATCATAGACACATATTTGGGGTTGCTGCGAGTGTCACTTTGCAAAAGTGTCCCACAAGCAAAGTAAGCTGAGTGTCCCTGTTTTACTGAATGTCACAGCATTCCTAAAATCTCCATGTGCTGCCTCTGACAGTGTTTTTGCTGTATTGTTTTAAAACAGGAGGTACATGAATAGACAAAGACAAACACAGCTGTCCTCACTCAAAGACATGATGTCACGCACATGCACGCCAGGTCTGACTCATGAATCACATGTAATGGAGGAGCGTCTGTAATCTCGCTGGGCAGTAATGTCTTTTTATTCCACCCTGTCCTCTCCACAGACACACATCCATCCACAGCTTTAGCACGCCTCCTGAGATCAATGAGCTCCCTCAGGTGCCGGAACTAGCTTTTTGCTCTGTAAAAACCTCCATTACATTCGCCAGGAATACAAATGTATCTTTCACTTTAATTAAATTTCAATGAGTCGACATCACAGAGATCATATGATGTCCCAGTTTAAGTCCCTGGTTGATGCGGCTCTGCATCATTGTCTCTCTTCTCTCAGACAAGACAGACATCCTCCTCCTTCTGTGCCAAGGAAGACGCTCGTCCTTTGAGAGGAAGAAGCCATTAGAGGAGAATGGCTCAGAGTGATGCCTGCCAAAATAAATTCTACTCTTCTGACAGAAAATATGCATATGTCCTGGGTTTCCCCTTGTCTGGTAGCTATTTATTGTAAGTGTCGTGTCTCCTGAACGAGAAGCCCCCTCCAGCTGACTAAAACAATAATGTCATAACTCAATTACTAATGTAATGAAACACTGTGCACAGCAGGGCTGAGGTGGGAAGGTTTCAACAACCCTGACATCAGTAATTATCATTCATAATTAATTTTCATTAACTTCTGGAAGGGGCTAGCCCGTGCATATATTTTAGACCCAGAGGACTCAAAAACACTGGCAATAGTCAAGAACGGATGATACAATTATACAGCCTTTATCTCTGCTTTATCTACTGTAAAGGCTCTTTTTAGCTCCCTTTATGTGCCAAAAATAGATGTATCCGTTTCGAACGTCCCTGCCCTCATACTTTTATGCGTGATATATGATAACATTGATACAGCCAACAGATGGCACTAGAGGGTAGAGACGAAAGTTTCTGGCAACAACAAAAGAGACGATAGTTGAGGAGGTGGTTAAAATTGACCTTTTAACAGAGGAAGCATTGTAGACAGCAGTGGTCAGTAAGACTATTTATAATTATTATTAAAAATAAATAAAAAAAGAATGATTTTTTAATATGATAATTCAATAACCTAAATAGCGTGACCAACTATCCCTGACAATAAGTGCAGCACACTGTTTATAAAATACAAACGTTCTTGATGAAAACACGTATTAGACCTGAGTTACCGGAGTTTTGTGGGTAGGCAGGACCTCCGTTGATGTGAGGCTGCTGGGAGGAGACGGAGGGCGCGCGGCGGTACGTGCCAGTGGCCGACACCATAGAGGCCGAGGAGGTGGTGGAGGAGTTGTGACGGGAGATCTGGCGGGAGATGGTGCCGAACTGGGACATTGGTATGGGGCCCAAGCCGGGGCCCTGGGGCACTGAGGCTGAGGACGTCGCCACTGCAGGAGAGGAGAGATAAAGGCTCATAACACTAAAATCTCAGCCTGAGGAGTCACTTTTGGTATAATAAAAGGGTTTACATTTGATTTACTTCAGTCAACACCATCAAACATCAAATAACCTACATTAAAAAAAAACCTTTAATGCAAAAACACTGATAATTTATTCTTAATCACATTAATATTTTTTAAAGAAATTAGGAAAGAAAATTATGAAAATGAGCAAAAAGAGAAAAGCAAAAAACTGACCCGCAAGAATGTTGGTTTATTTTAAAATAAATGTGTCATATTTTCTTCATTATAATTTTCAAATGAATTAGTACTAATAATAAATATTGCTTTCCAGACATGTTTCCCAACTAACTTTGAGGTCACCTTCTTTTCACTTATTACTAATTTCTTAAAATTTCTGGGGCAAATATTTGCCAAGTTGGTCACTGCCTTTTTTTCCCTACATTTTTTCAAATAAAATTATATCACTTTGCTCATTTTTTCAAGGGTTAAAAAGCTTGTGAAAGGCATCTGAATGCAGCAAAACTGATGTCAAGAGTTAAGAGGTTACCAAACAAGCTAAGGTTCTAAAATAAGGCCTGAATAAAGCTAAATGCTGACAATTGTTATTGGATTTATAAAAATGTCTTTAATATTAAGTGAAATTTTATGAGTGGAACTATTTTTCTCAAGAAATTGTTATTGTCACAGTATTATCTGTCTGCATTTGAAATAATGTGATGATGTTGAGTGAGACAAAATGCCCAGGACAATAATGGAGAATATAAAGAGCCTGCAAAAATCCATAACTGTAAAACGGCAGAGCGAACACCTGTGATGGGCAGTGAGGTCACAGCTGCTGGGACTCACCTTGCCCCATACTGGGAGGGGACGGAGTGGGAACTGCTAAAGGGATACCGACCCCACTGCCTCCGCTGTTCTCCCTGCCGCCACTTCCACCACTGCTGCCACTGCAGAGAGAGGGAGAGAGACGAGTCTCTGTGGTGATCATTAGAGGATGTGCGAGACAAACTTAATTACACGACAGTGTTTGACATCCCATCATTATTCCCTCATATGTCATTCTGTCATAACAATGTTCTCGTCACTGTGGCAACAGATTCACAGCTCTGTGGATGTGCACCGTCTGGCACACTCGCACATGAATACTGGGCACTAATCTGGGAGCACACAGTCACATTCACAGTTACACAGTGTAACAACAACAAAACGAGAGCCAAGCCTTGTTCTGAACGCTACAGGGACCGTGTTCAAATCTCAAAGGCTCAGACTAACAGGAGCTGTTACACTTTGTCTATAATTGCTGGATTGTACATTAAACAAATAATTTATCACTTTGAATTGGAAATATTAGTGTAGTTATCATAAGCAAGCAATAGCAGATAAGCTTGGAGACAATTAATTTTATAGGCAAAGTCTGTATTTTACTAAAATTTTCTCACATTTTAAGCTAGATATGATGTCAAGGCTCTGTGAACCATCCACTTCTCGCACGACAAGTGCTGAATTTGGACCCAAAATGCTGTCAAAACTTTCATTATAATTGCAGAGGAAGCCTCCATATTTCTCAAAAAGGTAAAGCGGCAGAGAGGAGGGCGCTTAGACAAAAAAATACAACCCCATATCACAGAGATGCCAATTGACATGGGACTAATATAGAAATATGGTAAGTAATTTGCTATGGAGCTTTTACTTAACTAATTATGGACATGGCAAATTTACAAGGGATTAAAATAACAGATGACCTCCACAATTATTACAAATTACCAGAAGTCCCCAGGTAATACTAGTCCTGTGCGAACAGGGCTTAAGAGAATAAAATTGTCCAGTAATTACAGATATAACTGAGCAGTTGAAGATTAAATATTACAATTTAAAAGCCAAGTGCACCCACACAGGTTTTTATTTCACCCGATCTGACAGATTATGTGTCCTCTCAGGATTAGGATCTGTGGGTCTGTTGCAAATTTAAAGCTATACATAAAAGTAAAATACCCTAACAGAAGCTAAGATGAAAGTGGGGATGATAAGAAAGGTCAATCAATAAACATCGTCTGTGCATGCACACACAGTCTACTGAAAACACTTGTGGGGGAAAATGTGGCTTTTAGAGCCTTTAGTGAAATAAGTCACAGGTAAAGGTTTGTTTTCTCAGAGGACATGTTGACGTGTCGCAGCAGGAAAGGCACGGGTGTCAACAATTTAATTAACAATGGTTAAAGTCCATTTAGTTGTAAAGATCACCATTTAACTTTATACTTTATTTAAAATCTTAAAAGCATTTTATTAAACTTTATCATAACAGTAGTTTATGTGCATTTATTTTATGGCAGTAGCTACTGTAACTGTAGATCATTTAATAATTTTGTATTTTAGTCGTTAACAGTAGTTTAGAGATTTCAAAATATTGATATATATTATGTAACACGATATAGCCATATCATCCAGCTCTAGCTACATGTCTATTTTACACTGCATGTTTCCAGGTTTTTTGTTGAAGTCTGGTTTAATGTGAATTGTTGTCAGGTTGGTCTCCACTCTGATGATAATTGTAGGCGTCATTTCTACCTGTGTGTCCTGGGCCTCTGGTTGAGAGAGGCTGTGCGTGCAGGGCTGTGCTGGTTGCCCAGTCGAGCCGGGCTCGTCATGTAGTCATTGGGCACCACTGGAGGCTTCACCGGCTCCAGGGTCTTGTAGGGAGTGTTACGCCTGGACAGAGATAAACAGACAGAAAACACAGTCAATATCAATGTTTTTTCTGTTTGTAAAGGAATACAAACACAGAATGAGAAGAATCAAAATCATTTTAACACTTTCCCCACCACTGATGAGATTTTCTGTCATTTACAACACAACAGTCATTTAATGATCTTACTGTAGGGGAGAGAACAAACATTTCTGTGTCCCAAAACAACGAGCAAGACGATCCCAAAGTAACAGGAGGAGAGGACTGCTAACTTGAAGACTTTATCACTATTAGTGTCTTTTCAGACCGTCTTAGTGATGTAATATTTTTTAAAGGCAACAAGAGACTCATTTAGCAACTTATTCAGATCATCAGGGAACGAGGAGGAAATATACTGTCATTTATTCTCATGCTCGCTGCTCACAATAACCGCAGAGCACCGCTGTCAGTGGCCATCAGGACAGCGTCTCCCTCAGTCTGTGTGTGTGTGTGTGTGAGACGGTGACAGGCAGGACGAGAGGAGACACTGCCCGCAGTGTGGGTTTGGTTATAGTGACTTTATTACCTGGTTATGTTGAAAGAATAAACTGATCTCTGACTGTATGATTCCTGCCAACTCCCAACAAGCAGAACGATATGTAAATATGCAGAGTTTGCAAAAAAGCCCTTGCTTGCTGACATTTTGGGGATTGTTCCACTCTATAAGCTCGAACAAGATATTATTTTCAGTATAATTTTTGTTCAATTCAAGTTGACATAAGAAAATAAGAGGGGGGAAAAAAAGACTTGAAAATGATTTTCTTTGACAAAAAAGTGATTTTCTCCATTTTTTGCCCCATATGTTTTTTTTGCCAGGGGGAAGGGGTAAAATGAAAATGCACAAATTCAGGTGTTGCTAAAAAAGGAATGGAGGAAGCTGGAATACAATTTAGTTTTTTTGTATTCATTGTTTATATATTCGAAACACAAAATATTCTTGGGGTCTTGAAAGATTAGTAAATATGACCAAAAATGCTGATGCTGGCTGGCAACTTAGTAGTAGCCTAATACTCTGGTGGGGAACGTGTTAAAAAATACTATTACGGCTGTATGTCCTTACCCCAGGGTACCACGACCTGCCATGGGGGGACTTGGGGGTTTCTGTGTGGGTGGGGTGGTCCTGGAAAGCGTCCCTCCTCTTCCTGCCGCATTGTTCCCATGTTGCTGGAAGAGCAAAGACGAGTTAAAATGCTGCTTTTGTATCATCTGAGGAGCTGACACCAGTGTTTCCCCTGCCAATGAATATTAAGGCCGAGGAGTCACTTAAACCCATAATGATCGAGCCAAACTTGAATTAGTTTCAAATGAGCATCTCATCTGAAGTTCCAACCAGGCACAATTCTTTGGAGAAACACTGGCACAAAGGCTTTTCTGTCCACAGACAAATACAAAGACACAGAACAGGAGACAAAGACTGATATGAAAGGAGAAAGAGAACAGAAGGAGGCACTTAGTGGGTGACTGTTGAGAAATTATGCATGTAAAATGAGATGTCACTCAGTACTTGGATGAAGATATAAAAGGGATATAGGAATATGTGTTACGAGAGTAAATTCTAAATATAATATTTCATTTAAATGTTTTTTACATACAATAAAAAAATGCTAATACAGAGGTGGAAACCCCCAAATACGAAGAGTTAAATAAAAGGTCAATTTTACTTCTGGAGTATCAATACCAGCAAAATTTGTAAAACATATAGGCACATATGGATGAGATGCATCTATGTATGAATGATTTATCATATAAATTATATATACTCTGCATAAAACTAAATAAAAATTTTATCACAAAAAAAATGACATTATAAAAAATAAAACACTGGGTTATCAAATAAGTGATTGAATAAATTAAATTTTTGGTATTTCTCACCAGGTTTATAATGGAAATAGTTAAGTTGAAAAAGTTAAAGGGTAACTATGTTATTTTTCAAAATAGGCCTTATTTTCCCGTTTTTGTGTTTAAATAATTTCAATAACCATTGTTGCCATTAGTAACTTAGACACAGAGACATAAGACATTAGGGTCCACTTTACAAAAATACCAACATTTCCCTTTTAATGAAAACTGGTGACATTGTGAATGTGAAAACAGAAACTTCCTATTCCTGTTCCACGTTCTTGTACAAGTTTTTACAAATGAAAGATGTGTTTCATGGGTGCATGGATACCTTGGCAAGTTTTTTCTTTCTTTTTTTTTACATTACATGACAAAAAGAAGAGAAAGACAACCATCTCTTACCTTGGCCTTAAGCCACTGAGTGCAAGCAGGCAAAAAGAGAAGACAGAAAACAAGATAAGCTCATTGGTTAATGGTTAAAAAAGTGAGTTTAGTGTACCAGTATGAACCCCATCTAGTCTTCATTAATACATTTTTATATACAGTGGATAAAATTAAAAGAGCATCCTGAAGAGCAAAGTAAGGAAGAAAAGAAAGGGAGCTGAATATCAAAGACAGTAATCAAGTATACGGAAACATACAGGTGTAAAAATGAGTGTATGAATCAACAGTTACATCGAACCAAAGGGGCTGAAGCTGATGATGGTTTCAATATTATTTAATCACTTTAGTTTATAAATTATCAGGAAAAGAAGCAGAAAATTGTTTCCCAAAGAAGCATATTCAAACTGCTTGTTTTGCCAACCGAAAGCCCAAAATCTAAAGAAATTCATATTAAAATGATATAAAATAAAGAAAAGCAGCACATTGTTACATTTAAGTAAATGTCACATGATGTTATTTAGTTGACCACTAACTTAAATTACTAATTGATTAACATTCAGTCACATTTTATTAAACATTCATTGATATTTGGCATGTTACCGGTTAAAATAAACCTCTTCTCTTATAATGTCAGTCACCTGTAGTTACACTCTTGAAACCTGCCGGCCGCAAACAAAACCCACAACAAACAACCCAGTTTAGGTTTTATGCTGCAAAGAGGAAGAATTTACTTCCTGTTGTTCCACTTTGTAAACAAAAGTTTTGGGGAAAAAAGGAGCAGAAAAAGGTGAAATCACCCCATCACATACACACAGTGAAGCTGAGTCTGTTTCAGTGTCTAGACTTGTGTAATAGACTGTAATCAGAAAGAGAATCACTTAAATCACTAGATGCACTAGAAGTAATGAGCAGTGTGTGAGCTACATGCGGCTGCGCTGATGTGTTTCACTCAGTAACAAAAAAAAAGACGAGGCAGTAAAGCACAGCGAGGTCATAAATAACAGCGGCGAGGTGTTCAGACTGTCGGAGTGGCTGTAATGTGGCTGAAACGATGTCACCCTGGTTACTGCCAGTAATGCCAATAAAGGCTGTTAAAGGTGACGGGGTGAGCACAGTCATCCGTAAATGTGTGAATGGATCTTTCCGTGCTCGAAAACTTCCCATCTATCCATGGGTGAGTTCCCCTGGTTATGTGGCTGAAAGGCTGAGGGGCGATGATCACGCCTTAAACGCTTGAGGGAATCCACCACAGCCAGGAGGAAATAGGCTGTAAGGATGTGCTAATAAGCTGCCATTTCCCCACACAGCATAACCATGCGTATGTACGCAGATGCAAATACAACGACAAAAATATCCACACAAATGCATTAATACACTTCCCACAACACGGTGCATTTCTGTCTCACGTCTGAGGAAGTATGAAATGATATCAATAAATTATTCACAGACGTGTGTGAGCTGGAGAAAGTGTTCTGGGGGAGAAATATGGAATCTGATATGCATTTTTGTCTGCGCCCAGCCAGACAAATGCACATCCATGACCGAAAATGCAGCTTCACACACACACAAACGCGCGCGCACACACACACACACACACACACACACACACACACACATAAAAGGCCAGACAGTGAAATCACAGAGAATTTGAAATGAACCAGTAGCCAGGGAGTCTCCAATCCCCACAAGTTTTCTTCCTTTCTGATATGATGATCTAACCCTTAGCGATGTCGTGATAACAATATTGTAAAAGTCTGCTACTGACAAGCCAACCACAGGGGATGGCAGCAACCTCCACAACTGTTTTTTCTTGAGAGATTATGCTACAAATGCCAACAGCGTGACGAGGCGCAAAGCTCTATTCTGCAGCATGTTTGCCATTTTTATTGTTGTTGCAGAGTTTAAAAATATTCAACTTTAGGTAAAACACAGAGAAGGTAGTGCGCCTGACTTTGAATTCAATTTTTGTAGATACCAAATGTGGGATTACGTCTGAATCTGTCACCGATGCCATTGAAGCCATGAAGACGTTTTTCCATTGATTTACATTGTAAAAGATACATATATAAATCAGTAGATGTATTTTGCAGTCTACAAGAGCTGCACGTATAAAAAAGTCTGTTTATTGCTGCTTTCACATGCTCCTCGGAAATATTGTATTTATGAGTTACGGGCACATGACGGCCTCCCAAAGTCGTGATTACAATCAGGAAACATTAGCAGGTTTATTTCCATTGCAGCTACAACACTATCCTATCGAAGGCAACGGCGGGTGTGTTATGGAGCGATAATGGAAAGGTGAGCCTCTTTTTACGTGGGAGCGGCCATGTATGAGAGATTTCTGGGAGGGGACAGTCGACAATTTCAGAGAAGAATTGCAGCTATAAAACTTCCGGATGATTCGCTTCTTCTGAAGTTAGTGAGAAATATGGCTTTTTTGAATTGCCTGAAATACCACCTCATGCAGGTAAAAAAAACTTTTTGTGATTTTTCTTTTTTTTTTTATTAAACTGACGTGTTTCCATTAGGTGTATTTTATATTCTCATTTTCAATTTTTGCAATTTGAGGGTTAATGGAAACCCGCCCCCTGTTTTGCAATGAACAACCAAAAGAAAAACATGCTGGCATCGATCAAAGAATTGATAAGCTCGGAGGCATATGATTTCTATGGATCAGACAAATTGAAACTGGTACTCAACTTGAGCCAGTTTTTAATTCCCATCCCCATTTAAAACGGTGTCATATTTGTCATTTACAACCGCAATACACCAATTGTGACATAACAATGAAGCTTATTTATAAAGCAGTGAAATATGTATAAATGAAGTGATTTGCAAACCAACAGAAATGGCGGTAATAAGGGATATCACTCTGTTAAGTTACCCTTAATTACTGCACACAACGCCACAGTTCTACAACCCTCATCAGAATAACTCAGCTTTATTAAATTAAAGGTGCTTCCCAAAGACTCCCAAAATGAGTGATACTACAGATGTCTGAGTTGTGTCTTTTAAGTGCTGCTTTTTGGTTTATGCAGGTATGTTTGAAAAGAAAAAAAAGGCTTACACATTTTGTAGCATCGACACAGATCTGCACTGATTTCTGCAGAGATCCATCATTTCCAGCATCCATGAATGATGCTTCATTTGCATAGCGGCCCATGCCAAATCTGTCTCAGTGCGAGCCAGCTCTCAGAGGAGGAAACACTGGCTTTTGAATTTGAATCAGCGGATGTTTGAAAATCAGGGGACGGCCACTATCTCGACAGACACAGACATGGGGCTGGGCATGAAGAGGACATCTCAAACGAGCTGCGGAAATGTGTGACACCAGCAATCAATGCGTATAACTGTGTGTATGCACACACACACAAGCAAAAAAGCAGACTGTTATATAAAAGAGGAAAAGAAGAAAAAGTGGGGAGAGGAGAAGGCAGATGGATCATGTGGAGAGGGAATAAAAAATTGAAAAATGAGCCGGAAAAGGGTTGAGAGAATATTTTCCCACAATTCAGTAGAGGATGTGATGGTGTGAGTAGCTGCACTTGGCCAAGATGTCCTTTTTGTTCACGCTCTGGATGCAACACCCACACAAAAACACACACTTTTTCATTAACTTCCAGCTTCGGAAGTTGTTACTGGGCCAGAACAAAACCTCTGACCACCAGCACAGCTTTTTTAGCCACAGTCAGCCACCAGCTTCATATCTCATTCTTGGGCGAGTGTTTCTAGGTGTTTCTGTGTTTAATTAACTAAAAGGCCAATGTATTGATCGGCTTGCACTTGCAGTGTGAGTGAATTATGAAAGGAGACAGTCGGCGTGTTCACATGAAAGTGCAAAGTGTGAATTCGGCTAAGTATGTGTTTTCCTGTCTAGTAAAATTGATTAACACTGGAAATCGAGACGATGTATCAAGGTAATGACTTTGGGATTCAGCTGCAACACTCTGGCTGTGAAAAGCAAGAAAAACAGAAGTGCTTTTTGAAAAACCAGTATCTGAACAAAAACTAAGATGCCCTTGATATCAGTGAATAAAGACATTTTGATTTATCCTGTTTGCCTTCACTAAAGTCTGTTTAATTTGCACTAAAACAAACTATGAGGGTTATATTTTGAGTTTATGACCAACAAACGTCTTACTTTGACGCCATGTCCCACATCATCGAGCAGTGTGTAGTCGATGGGCTTTCGGATGTAGCGCACTGGCCGCTCCATGTTGCCTGGGGCGATGATCTTGTGGGTACGAGAGGTGTTCTTATTTGTGGTCAGGATGCCAATCTCTCGACGTGCCACTTTCTCCTTGTGGATATCCACCGTCTACAAGACAGAAAAATTAAGCAGGATATGAGTGGTGGTAAAAAACAGACCTAAAATTTGCAAATACACAAATGTATTGCACTTAGTTCAAACAGGTTATGATCTGAGACATGTGTGATTTATAATTTGCCCTGTTTTGTTAAGAGATTGGATCATATTATATATACTAAAAGGTCTCCCCAGTGCCTGTTATACTAATTTGCTTTTAATGCAAACCCAATACTTCCTCCATCTGTTTCACATTAAAAGCCTCCCAGGAGCTCAGGGGGCATAATCACCTACCTCCCCCTTCCTGGTGAGATTTTATCATAAAATACCTCCAAGAATTGTTCTTTTTCATAACGGCAGCTAAGCACTGCAACAGCAGAGTGAGGTATTCATGAAGAATCATTCAGCATCCATCATGAAATGGATGCAACAGGAACATGCCCCCGTTTGGAATAAGAACACCTGTGGAGTCCCTCAGGGCTAAGTTTGAGGCCTATTTTTATTGTCCCAATTTTTAATATAAGCATATTTAGTATTACCGCACATAGTATTTATTTAACCCTTAGGGCCTGCTATAATATCACCCACACTCGTATCTCTTTGTGGACAAAATTCATTTTTTAAAATAAACCTTTGAAAATATTGTACATTAAAACAATTTCCTACTTTCATTGAGTTAATTTTTAACCAACATAAGGCCTTCTCATAAATCTCAAATATTAATTATGAGAATTACAATCCTTTAAATGCCATTTTTTTTTTCATGATGAAACTATGTTTTAGATTACAAAAAACACAAAAATTAATTATTTTCAATTTACGACATGCTAAATAGATATTTTTTTAGATGATCACAGACTGGGATGTTAATGATTTGCAGCAACGTTGATTGTGACAGTGCACCTAGTAGAAATAACATGCATTTCCTCTATATGCCAAATATGGTAGAAATTATGTCATTGGGTGAAAAATAGCAGAAATGACAAATTCCAAGGCAAAAGCCCAGAATGACAAACAGAAATAATACAATGCATGTTTGTATGTCTTGATGGCTGTGGCATCAAAAATGGCAGTTTGAATGGTTCAATTGAATGGGCTTCAATGGTGCATCTTTTGCACTTAACAGTATGAATGTAACAATTGTATTTACACAGTGTAATTTAGACTTATTGTAGGAGCTGAGCTGGAAATTCACAAATTCCAAGTGATTTAAGTGATTGGATCACAATCTGTCTTGGTGGTCATTTACGAATTTAAGGCTATCTACTTGTGATCTAACCATCAAAGATGCATGTTAATACCAGGTATAAACTGGCTCTATATTTTATACCTGCTACACTTTACAATTACAGCTAAGCATTTCATACCCCGACCCTGTCAGTGCATGTTTTGTGATATCAATTAGCAACACAAAGCAGCAAAATTATCATTTATTTCTATATAAAAACATTTTTTTAAAAACAACAATCATGGTTTTTTGAACTTCACCCAGTTTATTCCTCTGTGGTTTTTAATTCCCCAAGCCTCCAACTGCTTGGACACACACTATGGGTTCATGCTCTGAACTCCTACTGACCCAGCTTTTTGCTCTATTGGCCTACACCCTGGGGCCCATTTGACGGAGCTCTCCTCTGACCCCTCACACCAGGAGTAATTGAAAATACCAGTGACCTCCATTTCTTCTGCGATTACAGTCATTATCACTCACAGCACCCATTCACAGCAGGCGCCTTAGCACTGGCCTTCAATTTATGAATGATACATGAAACTGGAGGGAGAGGGATTACAGGAGGGAGGGGAGGCTGAATGAAAGGTGGGGAAGAATGAGGGAGGACAGACGGCTTCATCTCAGGAAAATGATGTCTCTCTTCGAAGAAGAGTGTTATGAAGGCTTGAGTGAGACACAGGAATCCATGACTGTAGTTAATCGCACTGCACATAACGTTTCTCCCCCTCGCTTGGGAGGTATCATGGTATTACAGTATTTAAGTGTGTTTAGAAATACTGGAGGTATGTTTTTCCATACCATCATAAATACATGTGCTCCTCTTTCTGTTGAACTCACTGTATGTTGTGCGCAGCACGCACCACCAGAGCTCAGTTTCTACTGGTGGAACAGGCAACTGAGCTACAAAACACAACAATAGCTAGTGGTAGAGGGAGAAGTTACAGGACTATAAACAGCTGGTGGCGAGCAGGAAAGGAATACGGCATGTTTTTTACATCTAACTTGGTGAATTAAGGATTTATTTTGACCAAAATGGAGCTGGTGATTGTTGGAACATTGGACTTACTAACTAGATTACTTGCAAGAGTAGTCAAGACAATATGGGTGTTTTGTTTCTGTCGACTTTAAATGAAGTGTGTTTTATGATGAGTTCACCAAGCAGTTACGCCTCGTCAACCTTCAGTGACATAGGGAAAGTTGAGTTCAAAAGGTGTACAGTTGTATTTCTCAGCATGAAAATGTGTAATATATTTGTGATCTGCTTAATGTATATGTGAATGCATGTTTTGCAAGTACAGTCTATTTGCCAGCTTATACAACCCTATTATGAACCCGCAAATGTTGAGCATCCCTAAGTTTTATATAATATAGTATTGGTCCCCAGCATTAAAAAAACGGTCTAATGCTAACTTGCATATGTTAGGCAGTTTACACAATTTAACATTAGCTTGGTGGCTTTGGGGATTATTTAGGATGCTGAATCCATTTTTGATATTTTCAAATTGTTTTTTTTAACTGCAGTTGGGCTGATTACGATGAAATTTTATTCAATTTAGATGTTTTGGAGTAAACTGAATTGTGTGGATTAAACTTAATTAACTTACTATCTATACTTTCCATTTTATGTTAATAATATAAATAAATTGAAATCACTTAAAAATTGTACATGTCAGAAATGGATTCAGCATTCTCAGAAACCACTAAAACCAGCAGGATGATGTCCCAATTGGCCAAGCAGTTGCTTATGCACTGTCAAAATATGCAATTATGCAAACTTATGCAAATTTGGTAAATTGTGCAAATTGCCCAATATATGAAAGTGAGCATCCAGCAGTTTTGTAATGCTAGGGACCCATACTATACATTTATACCATACAACTCTGGGGTACTCAACATTTTTTGGGTTGGCTTTGCTGGCAAGTAGACTAGTAGACTAGACGTGAGTTCATGTTTGCACAAGACCCACACAGCAACAAGGTCAGGCATCAATCACCACTCAGCCATCTCACTCAGTCGACCTGACAGCTCCTCTGCTGCGACCGCCTCTCTCTGAGCGCTGGAGATGAAGAATCCAACTGAGAGATTGAAAAGTCTGATGTGTGTCATGAAGCTGACCCTCGCATGCCGCTCCCACTGCTACTGTGTACGATGTGAATGTTCTGCATGTGAGATATATATAGAGGACATGCTAGGCTCCTTTTTTTAGGAGAGGAAACTGAAGTGACACGCCTAGCTTCAGCTGGGAAATAAGAAAAAACAAAAAGGCCCGCCTATTTCCTGCCAGTGATAGGCGAGTGGAGGTGGAGTGCAGATTAGAGAAAGCGAGAACACCAAAACTCAAAAGGACACAAAGGCACAGACAGTTTGAGATAGGATGAGACAGAGAGAAAAAAATACTGTATGTGAAACTAGCAGCTGATTCTGCAGGGCTGTCATGATCAAAAAGAAACGATGAGGAAAGTAAAATGGGGATGGGATAGATGCTGAGAACATTTCTGGTCACCACATTTAAGCTGACATCATTTAAAATGTGCAGTTTTACCAAACAACAAATATTGTCACAGCCAATCCTCTGTCCCAATACTATAATGTTGTTAAAGTGTGACTCTATAAACAGTATAGAAAAACTGAAGCAGCGGTGCAGCAAGCATGGAACAAATCTGTAGGTGACGACTATATTTCAGCATTTCTTCTGCACGTAGAAGACTTAAAAAGGAAGTTATGTGAGGCAATCGTCATGAAACATCAAATAACTGTTACCTAATCATTGATGACAGACCCCTGTCTGCCCTTCCTGCACTATCTCAATGTCATTTTCTTTTGTAATCTGTTTTTGTAATACACATCTGGCAGTCTGCTCAGCCTCTGCAGCGTGTTTCTCAGAGCAGATGGTACAGCAGTCGTTTTCACTGCTGGATCTATATCTTAGTTTCAGCCTAATAAATCTGTGTTTTAGCAAATGATGAGTCTCTGAAGTACGGACAAAACTAGTTGTACTTTTTTTACTCTTGTTGAAGTGTTGTAAAATATGAGGAAAATATGATGTAGTGTTGAGACTCTAAGGCGTGTCAGCAGATGTGTGATTTCATACATCAGTGATCTCATATTGGGCTCAGAAACAAGTCTACAAATTAAGCCAATGCAACACTCGACAGAATATTCTGAAGATATGAATGAAACTTCAAAACTGTGTCTTTATCGTTTGTTTTTTTGTTTGTTTGTGTGTTTGTTTTTTCAGTTTACAGTAGGATTTGGCACTTTTAAGAATCCAACTGACTACCAGTTCACATTAAATTATTTGATGCATTCTGGTACTTGAGAGATCCCGAATGACGGGATTCAAGTCGTGACACATCAGGCCGACAGTGTCCCCGCGGCCCTCGTCGCTGCGGTATGTCCCATGGTAGTCTGCTTTTTTTTTCAGCCGTCAAGCCCACCAGCAAATGAAATCACTCTAAAATATAAACAAAGATTGTTTTTCTTCTGCCATTGAGCTCGTAACAGAAAACGTTTCCTTTAGTTGTTTATGTTGTTGTTCACTGACACACAGTAAATATGATTTGCTCTCTCAATTTTGTGTTGTGTAAAGAAATAAATGGCTTTTTTGAATAACTTTTACAAATGACCACCATCTGATGATATGAAGGGGTATCTCCTTTCTCGCTAGAAGAGAACATACATGCTGAATTGCTGTCAGATGATCAAAACACGGCGTCGTGAAGCGACGCAGAAGGGGGGCTTTCATCGCCGCTAGTTCTCAGATTTTGGCTTGGTGTGTCATGCCCTTCAGAAAAGAGGCAGAGGCTCCAAAACCGCCTTGAAAGCCAGTGATGGAGCTCCAAGGCCGACAACAGAGATTCGCAGACTGGCCAAGTTGAACCTCAGACAGGAGGAGGAAGCACTCCTCTGTCAGCTTCTCAGCAAGCCAAAACTATCGCTGTAGCACCGATCTGCTGCAGTCATTTTGGTGTCCGCTCTATTTTCTCTTCTATATTATTTAAGCGATAGCCGAGGATCTGTTTAAACCTTCAAACAAAATCTTAAGACACATCTTTTTACCATTGCTCTTCTCTGAAATGTGTTTTTTTTGTTTTATCTTAGCTTAGGCTGCAGTTTCAACTACATTTGATGTTATTTTTTTGTAGTTTTCATCATCCGATTTTATCTTCTTTTTCCTATTACAAATGTTTTTATGTTTTCCTATGTTCAGCACTTATTGTTGTATTTCATGCACGGATTGTGCCACATAAAGAAACTTATTAATATTATCACTGCTAGATGAGGAGACACACACACACACACACACACACACACACACACACACACACACACACACACACACACACACACACACACACACACACAAAAGCAGACAGACATAGACAGAGGATTAGCTTTTTGTCTGACTAGAAAAGAGCACAGGAGCAGAATTGGGGTTTAGTCTACTACGTCTCCCTTCCACCTTGTTCAAAAATTACACTTGCTATTACAGAAAACTAAAGTAACAAACAAAATGCTAGCATTGGGTACCAGATTACAGGTACCAGCAGCAGTACCTCATCAGCCGATGCCTTAGGGTGCAGGGTGGCTATATTCAAATGTGAATGGCGCTCAGCCCTAATTTACACTCAGATATAACTCTAGGTCCATTCTGCCCTTGAGAGGATCTGACCGGCTGAAATGGAGCAGAAAGAGACACAAGTGGGTCATTGAGCTGATTAATGACAACTTCTGAGAAATAACCAGCAGACGAATCAGAGAGCAAACTGGCAAACAGCAGGACTCAAGGAAATGGAAAAGAGGAGTAAAGAGACTCAAGGGAAGCTGCTTGTGTTTCGTATCACAACAGAATCCCTCGCAGCAGTTTGGGTTAAGGGAACACACACAAATATTTAAGCACAACCATTTACGTTAACTGATTCGCACAGAGAGGAGAAACGGCTTCAACAGCTCTGCTTTGATTAAACACGCTGTCGTTTTACTTTTAGTAGCATTTCTTGTTGAACTCTGAGACAGCCTCCTCTGCTGTGGGCTTTTAAATCCTACGGAGATGGAGCTTGGATTTGGCAGCAGCGTTTGGCTACCTTCACTTTCTAATCTCATTTTAACTCTTTCAAGTCGCAACAGTTCGCACAGACTAAGCCAAAAAAACACTTGGCACGAGCAAGCAAAGTTAAAATTTATTTTTTTGGATACTAGTATGAAATAATGAATCAAAGCCCTGCAGACGCACCTTAAAGGAAATTTGGTTTGTCTACAGGTATCACATTTTTCATCCTTTTTTAAGACCTTTTAAGGCTGATTGTTTTTAACTAATCATCCTTTTCTTACTGAAGCACTGCAGGTGGTATAAAGGTTAAGTAGTATGTAGTCCTGTTGGAGTATGGTTACTAGAGTGAGTTAAGTTACTCTTCATTTTGCCAAAAGGTCAGCGCAAGTCAAAATAAAAAGACTAATAGGTTCAGTGGTGGGAAATCAGAAATGTGGACTTCAAGCAGAAGAGCTGGACTCATTTTGACAAAAAGAATTCAAAGATGGATAAAATACATTTGATAAATTGTTTCTGGAAATCAATTCAATTCAAATATAAGACTATTTAATTACTTTAAGGCATAATAATCTTTATAAAATTGAAATAAAGACACTTTAAGACCCACAGATACCCTTAAATTAACGTCTCTGGATTCAGACAATATGATGTGTTCCAGCCCATCTGTGTGCGATACCCAGTTTGAGACGGGGGTTAATGTACGTCTCTCCTCGATTGGCTCTAGGCAAAAGCTCTCAGTACCAACTATAGTTAAAAGAACAGTTCACAAAAAAATAAAAAAATACATATTTGTCCTCTGACCCGTGGAACTATTTATCCAACAAGATTGTTTTGATGTGGGTTGCCGAGCGTTGTAGACATCGGTTGAAGAGAAGTCTGTCTTCTCTCTAATGTAATTGAACTAGATGGTACTCAGCTTGTGGTGCTCAAAGTGCCAAAATATTATATTTACAAACTCTAATTATAAAAACTCAAAATCATGTCCCGGTCACTCAAGATAATCCACAGACCTTTAAACCAATCCTCAGAGTTGCAGAACATTGTCAGCAGAAGGAAGCAAGATTTCGTCTCGGTAACTCTGTAGGTGGATTGATAAATGCGTCCCTCAGGGAGACACATTTTCCTGATTCCAGTCTTACTGAAGCGCCACCAGATCAACACCAAAAGACAAGCATTGCTGTTGAGTTTTTGAAATGTATTTTTTGGCACTTTGAGAACCACAAGCTGAGTGACATCTAGTTCCATTATACTGGAGAGAAGTCAGACATCTCCACGGCCGATATCTCGCTCAGCAACTCACACCAAAACTATCTAGATTGATAAATAGCATTACAGGTAAGAGGGGAAATATTTTTGAATTTGGGGGTGAACTGTCCCTTTAACTGACCATGCTGACTCAACAGTTTTATTACTGGGGTGCTGTCAAGTGTTTACATCAGTGTGGTTCAAAGGCTCTATATCTGAAGCTGAAATATCAACCACCAGCAGCCATATAAGCGTCACTAAAAGACTCTGGTTGTTCTTCATTAGACTAAACGCTCTGTACTCCACCCTGCAGCCTGCAGAGTGAAGCGGGAGCTGAAAAAAAAAAAAAAAGTGCTAACCAGGCGATAGAGCTGGCGTCAGGATTTCACTTCATCCCTGACAGGCTTAATGAAGCACACAGGGAGGGGACGGGGACATTCACTGGCTGACAGGCAGGGTGGCCGTGTGAAGCGCACACAGAGGGAAAGAGAGACAGAGAGAGGACTGCTGATGAAGCAAGAGGGACTGAAGAGGGGCTGCGGAGGTTTGGCAGCTCCAGCATGATCCATGCCCCTGCTGTATCTGTCTGTCTTTATAAAGTGTGAATGTGTCATTGTGCACTTCAAATAATACTAGCGGGTTTGTACTTTATTGTACTTGAATGTGTTTAATCATCAGATGACAGTCCTCAAAGCTACACCTTGATCAATCAAAATTCCTCTCTATGGAAAGAAGTGAAAATAATCAGTGAATTAAAACAGTATTTCTGTTAAAGATGAGAATTTGGAGGCGAGTGTGACGTGAACGCTGTAGAAATATACATTATCGTGGATTTACAGACAACAGGTAGAAGTTTTGAGTTTGCAAACTGATAAAACAGGAGAATAACAGATAAAAGGGAGACATCTTACGAAAACATGATATATATTCAAACAGAGGAAATTAGTAACTCAATCAGAAATGGTGTAAACATAGACTGTATATACAGATGGACAACATGACAGCTCCCCAAAAGTGTAACTTTTCAATTTCGATCTTCCCTCTATATTAGTGAATGGACATAAGCCAAACTAAAAACTCAAAGTAAACGCCAAATAAATGACTGACGGTAGTTCTCATCACTCTGATGTTTGTTCAAGTGATTGTTTTTACAAAAAGTTTGGTTTTAATAAGTTATTTAATTCTACAAAAAGGGGCTTTTCCGCCATGATTGGCAGCTGTGACAGCCAATCGGTGTGCTCCCATTCAACGGCGCTGATCGCAATTGGTAGGACGTGCGGAAACTCCCCCACCGTAGATATGACTACTGCGCAAGCTCCGGCTCTCAATGACATCATCCGCACAAGATGAAAATGCCTGTATCTCGGATATTTTAACCTCACTTAAGCATAACGGGGGGGTAAGTGGGGGCGTGTCGTACATCTTTATATACAGTCTTTGAGTGTACAATTAGCCTGTGGATGCTAGCTGAAGCCAAGACCTGTTGCCATAGTAATAATAAACATCCGGGTAAGGAGTGAGGCATGAGAGAGGGCAGGAAGGGGTTACATTGTCAATATAAAGTAGATACATTGTATTTTGCAAACAATGGGTTAAAATAGCAATGGAAACCTAAAGGAAACGGTTAGTTTAATTTTTAACATGGACAGTTAAATCCAGTGCAATCTTTGATTGAATTTATTATTTCTGTAAATATACTAAGAATTTTAGATAAAGGAATGTTTAAATACATTTTTTACATATAGAAATCTGTTTAACACTTCTATGATTAGAATAAATGTTATTGATTCGGGCCGGATGAGTCGGCCGGTGAAAACAGTTAATCTAGAGAAAACGTGCAGATTTTTGTTCCTCCATTGATTGGCTGAAGAGAAGGTAGGATTTCAGTCAGCTAAGATTTTCTTTGGTTGGCTTCAGTCCTAACGTGTATCTTGGAGCTCTGTGGTGCGTACCTGGGAGATGTGGTTGATGGAGGACTCCATGCGTCGTAGTTGCGAGGCCTGGATGTCCAGCAGCTGCAGCACATTGTTAGCTAAGGCATTGATCTGGTAGGCCACGCTGGCCAGAGACTGGGTGGTGTAGGCCTTGGTCTCCTCCAGGGCCTTCTTCTTGTCTTGAGCCTGACAGAGAGACAGAGAGAGGAAATAAGGACGGAGGGGAAGAGAAAACTCTCGCAGAAAAATCAGTGGAAGGATGTGTGGGTGGCTGAAATGGAAAGGTTGGCAGAGGGAAGTAAGGTATAATCTCCAAAAGAAAAAAACTCAAGAGGAAATGCTGCACTCTCATTGTTACTCCAATCAGTTGTGTGAGCGGGGAGTGAGAGGGCAGATTTCTGCAGGGAGCTGCATTTGACAGGGTCATTTTTTTCAAACCGCACAGCCCCGTTACAATCTGAGGGGAGGTGAACTGCAGTTCATGATTCTCAGAGGGAATTATTTTGTGGATGCAAAGCAGCCTGGAACTGGACAAGAGCTTCTGAACAACTCGAACGGACGACACGGGACAGGTGCGTGGTGGGAGTTGAGCTCAGTGAGCAGGAATGCCAAGACATTTCCTAGGATCCCAAATCTCTGCCCGGCTGCGCAAACCATCTGTTTCTGAATGCCTTTAAATAGCGAAGGGACTGAATGGACATATTTATAGTTTGGAAACAAAACAGGGATAATGACGCGGCACAGAGAGCCACTCCGACAGGGACTGCCAGTCTTCTCCAAGAAACTGGAAGCAGAATTACTACAACTTGCAATTATTTTAGAAATCATTCCACTTTGTTATTAATAATTTCCTTATTTAGAGTATGAAAGCACATTTAAAGGACCTTAATTTGTTTCGCCAAAAAAAACACAAGTCCTCAATTTACATAGATATTAAATACAGTTAAATATGCAAATCTTTACCATGTTACCTGCTGTGACTAGATCAACAAATTGACTGACCACTTCAGTGCTAGTTGGATCTCATCCAAGGTATTCCTGAAGCCTCATGGAGTGAGACGTATTCAAGTAGTAGTTTACTTATAAATACCATCACTGTTTTATACATGTACACAGCAGCTATGCTGTGGATTAAACACTGGTGTATAATCACCTGAAAACAAGAATCTTTGCATTTTTGTTACCTTAGAAGGACAAGTATATATCTACATATGAGGGGTGATAACAGTTAATCGACGATCGTTAAGAATTTAACGGAATGTGAAATTTAATCTATCAACTGATGTAATGCTGTTAAAGTATATGCAATACACAGCTGTGAGTATTGCTTGAGTTTTGTATTGTGAGTAATGTTATCTGGTATTGTTTGAAATAAGAGAAGTTTTAAAGCTGTTTTTCTTTTTCAAACAACGATTCATCGATTAATCAATTGTTAATTTTACCAATAATTAAGAAAAGTGCTTATGATTTGCAACCTTACTACATACGAAGCAGGTCTTCTTCCACCAAGTCTGCCATGCTATTTCTACAGTAGCCAAGAACGGACAAATCAAACACTGGCTCTAGATCGAGCCATTTGTGTTTTTGCATCAGTCACTGTAGTTCTCCTACACGCTTGGCACACAAGAGAAGTTTCACTTAGCTGCAATCTGCAGCCTCACCTCTAGATGCTACTACATAAACAGAGATGTGAAAAAAAAAAAAAAAAAAAGTTGTGGTTTTGCAGGAAGTCGTGTGCTGAAACACCCTACCTATTTCCCTGTTTCCTGTATTTATTCAGATGAGCTAATCATCTCATAGCTCTAGTTTCACATCTAATGAACAGATATAAGAGTGATATCAATCGTTTCATGCAGTCAAAAAAAGCAAGTTTTTCAAATGTCAAACCATTCCAATAAAAGACTTTCACCCACTGAGTTCGATCTGCTGTTTCTTAAGCTGTTCAATCGATAGGATTATTTTTTGCCTATTTTTAAAGCTCTAATGTAGAATCCCCTAAACACACTGTGCCACAATGACATTGGCTAAGATATACCGGCTGTTACCAGGCAACACTTTGGTTTCTGTGTGTGGTAGCAGGAAGCTAACAGCTTGCACCATGACACCACTCTACAGCAGGACCACCTGCCCACCTGCTACCCTGCAAACCACCTGCAGCAGCAGTATCTGTTGCAGATGTCTGCTGGGACCTGCAGGTCGGCCCGTCCTGTGCAGATCTTAAACTGCCGGTTTGTAAAACAGAGTCAGAGAAGGAAACGCTGTTGGCTTACTCAGCATTATCACAGAGAAAACGCCGACTCATGTTTCCAAGGACATGTGCAAACTACTAAAACACCTTGCATTTTACTATTCTCATAAGCTACATGCACAAATACTAAAGGGTTTCCCACACATGGTCATGGACAAAACTTTTCCATGACTTTTCAAGATCCCCAATTTTTTTTGGTCTTGCTTCACTGCCCGGCGTCTTTTCCAAACATATAAGATTCAAATTCTATTCAAACACAATTTCAGCATCCCACATAATGTGTTCAAAAACCTTCAGATATTTGAAAATCCAATAATATTTTCTGTTTTTACAGTTTTTGGCTATGATAAATGGTGTCATTTTGATAATTAAAAAAAAAAACATGCCTTTCAAAAATTTAAGAAACAAAATCACCCAAATTTTTAAGTTTTCCCCAAATTTTTGGGGTGCCAAAAATCTAAAGAAAAAAAAACTAAAACTTTTAAAAGAACACATGCTTTCCAAACAAGTTTTCTATGAATATCGCAAAAAAAGAAAAAAAATTAAAAATTAAAAATCATCAGGGAAAATTTAAAATCTTTCTTGATGAACAAATAAACAAAAATTTAACATATTAGAGCTGCATTACACTGTCAGCTACAGAAAATAAATTCAGTTACGTTACATTAATGTAACTTTTGATGACTTTCACTAGTTTCATCACCTTTCCAGGTCTGGAAAATGTGACTGTGAAATTCCATGACTTTTCCAGGTTTTCCATGACTGTGGGAACCCCATCACTACAAAAATGTCCATAATCAATAACATTAGACGTAGATACACAATGCTATCATTAACAAAGTGCAATGCACATATGAGAGGGAAATGGAAAAAGAAAATGCACAAACTGGGATTTAAAAAGAAGTTAAAACTTTCCATGGAATCAAACTAATTAAAAAAGCCTGAAAATATTCTGCACAGAAAACACGTGATAATTATAGCCTACATCTCCCTAATACACATTATTCATTATGGATCTTTCCCTCTCTCTCACTCACTCACTTTCTGCTGCTCGGGATATTATGTTTCATGATAAGCTTACAAAAAGCTTTTTGTACAGGCTCCACTTGGTATTTCTTTGTTTGTTGAGCAGCAGACTCAACCTTAACATACTATTAAAACAAAGCAATTTCCAAGCTTTGTCTGATAGTGGAATATCGTGAACATCGTGAGTCATGAATGAAACAGCTATGAGTCAGAGGGGTATGGTGTGAACTGACAGGGGGGATTTTTTGTGCAGTCAACATCAGGGAAATATCAAGTAGATTCGTGGGTTTCCATCTAACACCCCTTTCTGAGCACCTCCTTGCAAAGAGGAAAAGCTATTTCTCTACTTATTTTTCAAACTGAACCATATTTTTCCATGTTTTGTATCTAAGTGACAAATTAAAACAACTTTTTCTGAAATTGAGCCACAAGACTGTAGCTGGCAGTAGCAAAATGGGCTGTAATGTAACCACTCGAGGCATATTTGCACCCTCATTTACACTTTAAGCTGTTGTTTTTGCCACTGACGGGCTCAGATTGTTATTGGTTTGGCAGCATGATGTTAAGGATCCCTATAAGGATAGACTTTTTTGTTATAAGGAGTAAGATCCTTTTTGTTTAACCAGAAACAGCTCAAAAATCCCCACAGCCAAACCCACAGTTAAAGAAACATTATTTTTGCGTCTACAGAGCCAGCATATTTTCACATCTAACTGAGTGAATTAAGGGTGTATTTCAACCAAACCAATGTTGTTCAGTGTTGGAACAATGGAAAGACTGACCGAGATGGAGTACATCAATTATTCCAATATTTTTGACCAAATACCTCACTATCGACATTGAGATGGCAATACTGTAGGGGTAAATATTGGTGATTTAAATTAGTTTTGAATTACATTAGTTCACTGTAATGCAGCATTTGAAACTAGGAAAAGACAACATTTACGATATTGTGATGTCCAAAACCTAAGACATATCTACCCTCATATTTCGATATCAATGTAGTATTGACATATTGACTAACCCTACTGTCAGCTTTGAATGAAGTGGGTTTTTTCGTTTGTTTTTGTTTTTTTGTGAATGACAAAATTGCTGTTTTTTGGTGGGTTTGTCGAGAGCTATATGGGGGCTCTGATTCTTTAACAAAAAGGTCTATCATTGTAAGGATCCTTTCAATAATTTTGTCAAACACTTAAAATAACAATCTGAGCCTGTCAGTTGCAATAGTAAGCACTTTCAATGACATAAATAAGATAAAAAATGAAAAATAAATTGATACACAGTTCCATAATTCCCCATCAATGCTGCACTGAAGCCTGCTCTGCCGCTGACATCTGCAGCCCTCTCTCTCAGTACTGAAACAATTTCAAAAATTGTCACGTAGACACAAAAACATGGAGAATAGGTCAAAAAAATTCAAGTCACCTTTTAACTTGGAAACAAAAACTGGAATTGATTAGTCCATTCAATAAAGCACCACTCAAACATATTGATTAAAACTGTGTGGTTGCGATATGCAAACCATGTTTTCAAACAAAACGAAGACAGCAGTGTTCATTTTAAGATGTAGCTTTTTTTTTAAACCTAAACCCATTTACACACAAATAAACAGCAAAGGCCCATCCAAAAACAGCCCTGTTCAATGTTACAACAGGGAGTTGCTATTTTAGTACACAAAGGCCTTAAGACAGGCACTTACAAAGCTGAGTGCTGCTTTCATGACACCAATCATTTTGTAGGTGACAGTTTTTGAAATGGCTCATTTCAAATATTTCATCTAAGAATAAAACTGAATATTTTTCTCCAGCATCACAGAGTGGATTTACATATCAGGGCATGCAAAGCCAGTGTGGTGTATTGAGAAATTCAGCTACTCTGGTTGATGGTGTGAATACATAAACTGCATTTATAAAAGTGTTATCCCCACAAAATTATGCAAATCTGTGTCACATCTAGACAGCCAGGTATCATTTTACGGTGTGTGACTAAAGAGATTTAAAAGCAATGGTTAGCCACTGGGAGCTAAATTTAGGATTGTATTCAGACACAGAAACATACTTCACGTCCAAAATCACTGCTCACAATCTCAGCATAAGCTCTAATGGCCTCCTTACTCTTAACTCCCTGTTGTGTTTGTCGAGTGTATTCACAAGCATGCAAGCTAATGTTTTTAATGTCCCTGAAGAAATCAATATTCAGGAGAAAGCACATACATGCATCTTCATATTCCAGGCAATATTTTTAGATATTGCTGCAGAAAGTGACACTATAGGCCTCTGCAAACTAGCAGAGAAGAGGATTAAAAGCATTGTGCATCCACTTTTTGTAAGAACTTATACATAATATAGGATGCTGTCAATTGAATGTCCTAATTTTCTCAAAATAATAAAGTAATAGATTAATAAATCTATGACCTAAATGGTAAAAAAAATACCTTAGTCCATGCATGAAAGCAGGACTGCAACGGATGATTATTTACATTATCGGCTAATATTTTCACTATGAATGGGCTAATCCTTTAGTCTATTAAATGTCAAAAAATGTGAAAGAAGCTCATCACAATTTTCCAGAACCCAAAGTGGCATCTTCGATTTGCTTCTATTGTCCAGGCCACAGCCCCAAACCAAAAGTCTCTTCATTTACTGTCAAAAATGACAACAAGAATCAGTAAATCCTCACATTTACGAAGCTGAAACCTGCAACATTTCACATTTTTGCTTGAAACATGACTGAAAAGATTATTCAGTTATCAGAACAGCTGGGGATTCATTTTCTTTCAGTCAATTTATCCATCAAACGTTGCAGCTATACATGAAACTATTTGTCATTGTGTTTGTCTCATTTAGCTACACATAAAAGCAGCAACAATGAGGGTAATAAGTCTTATTTCTTATGATGCCAGCTCTCTCTAAAACCTGGATATGCTGGGCATTAGTAAGGCATGATATAATTACTGATTTTAAAATTAGAGATGTGTGGGGTTCGTAGAATCATCCATTAAACGTTTTCACCCTTAATCAGCACCAGAAATACTTGTCAATCAAACTTATTAAAATTATTATTTAATGCAATTGCATTCACCCAGTGTTAATGCTGTTTTAATGATTAGAAAAAACTGAAGATTGATGTTCCTGAAGAATCCGGTTTACAATAAAAAATTTTTTGTTAACTTCTGTTTGTGAATTGTTGTCATGTTTTGTATGATAAAATGACACATTTCATCAGTACTTCAATGTGATTTGGTTGTTGAAATGTGATTAACAACGCTATTTTTGCTAAAAACAGCTCTATTTTTCAGACAATGTTTACCTTTAAAGATTAGACTAGATTTACTAGATTAGATTTAGACTAGTAAATTGATGATAGGACCGTCCCTTTTACACAGAGGTTATGTGATTTGATGTGAATGGACATCGCTTTAAGAATCTATGATAAAGCCATGCAGCATTTTCTTGATGTCCACAACAAATACACACTTGTTTTATCAGCCTCACCTCCACCCTTGCTTCATGCAGTGTGGTATAAAATTTTCACAACATGTCAGTGATTTTTCTCTTGATTTGAACACTCTTGTTATATGTGATACCAATCACACATCAAAATCAGACTTGAGCAATTCTGTTGCTGCAACACCTCACATCATGTGCAGTCTTCCATTTCCTTTAGCCGTGACTCAGTGTATGAATTTCAATGCATCAGAGTTGAAAGCAAATTACAAACTAATGATTTGTGCGCATCATCAATCAGCAAGAATATTTAAATAATTTGGAGCTGAGGTGCAGAAAGCTTGGTTCCTATTATTGCTAGCTATTTTTATGTATTCACAATTTTATGAAAGACACTGAATCTTTTTTTTTCTTATTCACTGCATATGCAGTTTTAAGTTAGTACGGCTATTATTTTTGAGCTGTATCAAAGGTTTAGATATAGTAAGGATACTTGTCAATATTGTAAATACTGCCATCATTATTTTGAATGTTATTAATTTATTCTTTTATTTTTTTTGTAGATTTCCTGTTTTCTTGTTTTTCATTCTTTTTTGCCTTGGATTTTAAACTATATGTTATATGATGTAATGTTTACATCATGATGAAGAGCTGTTGTGACCCTGGTACTGGCTAATGGGGATGAATACATTTTGGCCAAGTGGTGACACAGAAGGGTCTAGCTGTCAACTTTTTGTTCCTTACAAGATGTAGTCGGCCAAAATGGTCATTTTATAATCCAGATTATTTCATTGTAAAAAAAAATAACCAAGTAAACACATATTAATTTATGTATCAGCAACCTCTAACCCATAGCTTCTATTAATAGGTATGTTCACCAACAGAGGCATGCATACATTTCCTCTAACTCAACTGAACAGTGTACAAAGGGGGGCGTACCTTTGAGAGCATAAACAATATGTGACAATATCACAACCTTTGAGCTTAATATTAAAATTCTCAGCCAGCTTTCTGCATAATGATATTGGGACGAGCAAACTCCAACAGAGACGATAACGCCTGCCTATGTCTACGCAATCATTCAAGCAGTGTTAACCTACATTGCACTTTTGACAACAAGCAGGGAGAAGCGATCTGATGTGTTATCACACCAAACTGTGGGCTTTCTCAGGACCACAGTCAAAAAATTACCAAGCTGGAGCACAGCGGGGTTTCTGGTGTGTGTGCTGCTCTGGCAACAGACGTTGCTTTTCACACCGGACCATTCAACCTGGTGATGGTCTGAGCTCACGCTCTCGCCCACATTAACTGAACACATTCTCACCGTGGCAAAGAGATTTATTGTGAGTAACTCTTCAGGCTAGAAATCCCCCAAAATGATTTAATATTTTATGCACGTTGGGCCATGGATCATTGGGATTTTGTCTGAGGGAGACCACAAACCTGAGGAAACTTTGCTGTTGTGCATGCACTGAATGCAAATGTTACAGTATTTTTACGAGATAACACTGTAGTAATAATGACCAGCTTCAAAACAGTTACTTCCAATCAATTGAATAAATTAACGAGAGAATCTGCTGCTTGCAATATAGCTGAGACTTGTATTTGATCACTGAGACAAAATTCTGATGACACTTTACACGTTCATTTTTAAGCACATCTAGTTTTCTTTTGTATTTTACTAGGCAGGCACAGAATTTAAGTGATATTTTTTAAATGTTGATAAAACACAATTGCGAGATGACTGCGTTTCCACAGAGTGATGTTTTGCGACTTCTCTGACAATAACATTCCAGTTACCATGGTGATGGACGTTCAAAACATTAGCAGGTTTATTTCTATTGAAGCCACCGCACTAGCCGTCATTATTTCAAATCAAAGGCGACGTAGGCTTGTTCTGCGAGCAATAACAGAAAGGCAAGACCCTTATACGTGGGAGCGACCACTTATGAGGGATTTCTGGGGGGTGATAGTCCACGATTTCACAGAGGCACTGTCGATTCAAAACTTCCAGATGGTCCCCTCGACTTTTGAACAGTTACGTGATGCAATAACAGCTCTTGTAGCGCCTGCTGCATCATGAGGGAGCCAGTTCCTACTGACAAGCAAATAGCCATAGCATCATGTGACCTAGAAAAGCTGAAAAGGTGTCTCTGTTGCAGTTTGCAAAATATGGCTTTTTCACTGAAATTACCACCTTATGCAAGTGCAAAAACTTTTCTTTTTTTTGAAAAACTGACATTTTATATTTGCAATTTCAATTTGTGCAATTTGAGGGTTAATGGAAACCCACCTACTGTTATGTCAAGAGCTGATTATTTCAGACAACTAAAGATCAACACTGTAAGAGAGAAAAGGAGACGTTTTAAGATCTTAAATTGGGATTGAATTGGAAGGATATTTCTCGGGAGCTGATTTTATGAAAATAATTGTCAAAATCTCACATTGATGTTACAGTGCTCACATTGATGAGCTCAGTTGTGTCTAGGAGACAAAGGCCGAACAAAGAAGAGTTCTTATTTTGAATTTTCCTTTCCTTTGTGTTAACCCCAGTTTGGGAGCCACTGCTTCTGACTCATACTTTGCCTGACACTGATTTAACATTCAGTCTGAGTATGCAAAAGGCAGCTTGCACCACGCATTTGATTACAAGCAAATGATCCATGCACATGCTCTGGTGCCCTGTTTTCAGCACTGTAGAAAGCAGACACATGATATCTGCATCGAGAGTACTACACATCTCGAGTCTGCAATGTTTTGTGTTTTCCCTCTAAAAGTCTTTAAGGACTTGACCTATATAGTGATATCCACTAATAAGCAACCAAACAGTTGGAGTCTACATTAGTTGCTCATGGGAAAGGTGGGCTGCTAAAAGAGGGAGGCATGGCAAATAAATGTTTAAGCAATTAAGCAATTAAGGGGAAGGTATGTCAAAATCATCTTTAAAAAAAAGCAATCACAAAAATTACACAATTTATCATAGCTAGCAACTTTAAAAAGAGAAAATATCATTGGATTTTCACATTTCCAATGAGCCCTGAAACATCATGTGAGTCGAAGGCTTTTATAACCACATCTGAGCTTAAAATAGTGATATTTCATCAATATAACTTTATATTAGTCTGGTTCGATCAATTTTACTATTTCATTTTATTTTTTATTGATGTGAACTTAGGTGTGTTTTAACATGGTTGCTGTTTGTACAGGGTTCCTACAGCTCAAGGCAAATCCAATTTAATAATTTTTAAGACTTTTGTAATGCCACTCAGAATGAAATTTAAGACCAATTTTACAATAACCAAAACTGAAAAAAAATGACCCATGAACCAACCTTTCTTTCTTTCTTTACCTTTCTTGTCCAAATGTTTATTGTTACATAAAACATCACATTTTAAGTTCACTGAAAAAAATTGATATGGTTAGATTTGGGAAAAACCTAGCATGTATTGGTGAATTCTATCATTGATTTTGTGTGTCTCACTCTGAGATTAATCCACTGTTCATCGTAAAGAGTTTAAGAGGAGGATGATTTTCATTTATTTATTTAATTGAAAACAAGTTTCTGATTATTTTAAGATTTTACCATGCAATGTCAGAAAAGGCACGTTTGAAAAAGAGATTTAAGACTTTTGAAAGATTGATTCAAGACATTTTAATACCAATTAAGGCCTTATTTTTAGATTAACCCTTAAACACCTAGATCGGCATCAGTTTTCTTGTGCTGCATTCAGATGCTCTTTCTAGCATGTAAACTTCTTTAACTTGTTTTAATTTCTTTCAAAAACACATTAGAAAAAACAAAAACACCATGAGCAACTTGGCAAAAAAAAAAAAAAAAAGAATAAAGAACAAAATATAAATGACAAGCAATGCGATCAGAAAAAGTGACCAGTCAGTAAACAGTACTCCAATAAAAAACCAATAAATACATAGAGCGCAATGCAGAAAGAAGAACATACAAACACACACATCAAGAAATAATTAGATGTCATGAATTAAATGTAATGATGACTTCAGCACAATGCAGAAAATGTGATTCCCTGAAATTCACAATTGAGTTTTACAGAGATATGATAGTTCTTGCATGGTTTCACAACGTTTTCCTCATAAATAATTTAGGATAAAGCTCGAACACCTTATTTTTGCTCTGTAAGGCACAACCTCACAACACTACATTTCCCACACATCACCGCGGTTTAAATCCCTGCTCAGAGGGGTTTGTGGGACTTGAAGTAGTGCACGTTGCGTTTTAACCGGTTGTACGTCGTCATTTTGTTCCGTAAAAACTACATTAACCAGATATATTTGGTAATCAGACGTTGACTGTTTGGCTCATCCTTGACCGGAGTCGAAATTGGCTTTCTGCTGCATATTGCAGACAAACACCGGGCTAATGAAATAATTATTACACTGGCGAATATGAACTTTGAGGTGAGTTTATATTAGATCAGCCATACGGATTATCATTCATGTTAAATAATATAGTTTATTGGCGCTAAACCGACCAGGGTTTATTAAATAGACCAAATTTATGCTAAAATCTCCCAGATTAAAGAGAAAACAGTCTTCCTCCTTAGATAAGACAAGTGGCAACCAGCTGCAGTGATGCCAAAATTAGGCTGAAGTGTCCCTTTGCTGCACACTTCCTGATCTGCCTTGATTTTTTTTCCCATTAATTGCTTGATATTGTTGTTAAAGATGTGAGGACTCCTTCATGTCATCCTCGTTGGGGCTCAGCATGGCGCAGGAGGAGGACAAACGCAGCCTGGAGGCGAAATTTGTTGCTGCAGTTAAAGTGATCCGGAGTTTGCCTGAAGAAGGTGATGATAGCTGACTTTATTGTCCTGTAACCTGAATGAAAATTGATTATACTGGTGCTCAGCTATGTGTGAAGTGTGTGCTTCTTTGTGTGTAAATACTCCAGGTGATTGACCTACATACATGCAGAGTATTTGAGACCTGTCATTGATAAAGCTGCTGCCAGGATAAGAGCTGATTACCTGAATCAGTCATTTCTTAAGTCTAGTAAAACTCAGCGTAACATTTTGCATATGTTTTCAAGCTGTCCTCCACACGTATGTTTTTCTTTTAATTTCTCAGGTCCTTTCCAGCCGTCTGATGACATGATGCTGATGTTCTACAGTTACTTCAAGCAGGCCACCCTGGGGCCCTGCAACATCCCCAGACCAAGCGGCTTTTGGGACACTCGAGGAAAAGCCAAATGGTACATTATATATTTATTTATAGTTTATTTAAAGGGGCACAGCATATTATTGAACAACAGCATAAAATACATAAATAAATGTAAATATGCCAGTTAGCTGGACTGATAATTTACATCCATAGTTGCTTGGCAGGTAGCAGACAGTAGAAGTATCAAGAAAGGAAGAAAAATGGGGAAAAAAAGACGCAAAAAAATACAATAATTAATACAGAGGATAAACATGCAGTAACTGTAAACTGTATGGCATAAAGTGCATTGTGCAGAGTGCCATATCTATGTGCAAAGTGCAGAATTCAACACGTGTTGGTTGCAGACATGTCTCATGGATCACTGGATAAAAGGACAAGGAGCTATTTTGCAGATACAGTGTATAAGAAGAATCCATTTGTTCATTTTTATTCATTTCAGTTAATTTTAAGTGCTGTAGCTTTTCCAGTCCATCCCACATGGGATTAAAAGACACTGTGATAGTCATCCTCTGGTATTGGATGTACAAAACAAGAAATGTGGATAAAGAAAAGAAACACAAAAAAATGAAAAATAAAACAAAAGAAAACAAAATAAACTACCAAATTTGTATCATCTTGACCAAGATAAAGATTTAGTTTTGCACATAAATAAATACATGTGCATATTTTGAAAAAGTAAACTGAAATCTCAGAGTTGTGAAAAAAATCAATATCTATTTTTAATCTCACAAACAAAGCTTCACACAGTTCACAATAAAAAAACGTATTTTCTATGTCATTTAGACAGCACATTGGACGGATCAGCTTTGTTATTCTAAATTTACATACTTTTGTTACTTCTAATGTACTTGTGATATGTCGGTAATATGCACATTACCTTGTTTTATATATTGTTATATTCCACATCTAAATTCAGAGTTATGGAGTCAGAGCAAGTGCAGTTTCATGTTTTGCAGTAACTTTAAAAAATAAACATTTCAAATGACATGTTTTTATTTATCGCTGCACAATACTGCAGGCCGATCAATCAGATATACGTAATAGATTTCTGCACCATTTGAACCGGCTGTAGCTGCACATTTCCAGTTATTCAGTGTTCACTTTCCCATCTGGGTTCAAATGTTGAAGTGAGACTTTGTGTTTCCAGGGACGCATGGAGCTCTTTAGGAAATATGACAAAGGAGGAAGCCATGAAGAATTATATTGAGAACATCCAGCTGGTAAGTCCTTTCAGTGGAAACTAAAGCTATAAAGAGGCAGTTTGCATAATAATAAAAAAAGTCAATAAACTTGGAACTCACATCTCTCTGTGCATTAATGTTTTTATGTGGTAAGAAAAGTGTGTGTGTGTCTATAACACACACAGTACCAACATGCATGTTTAAAATATATTGTGTGTTTATGGAGGCTAACCGTTTTTCTAATGCAAAAGTTGGTTAGTTTTTTAGTTTTTTTTTTCGGAGTCTTTACAGACACTGCCAATATTTTTATTACGATAATTTTGGGGCTTTTTTGGCCTTTATTAGATAGGACAGCTATTGCATGAAAAAGAGAGAATGAGAAGGGATGACATGCAACAAAGGGCCAAGAGGGGAATCAAACCCGCGGCTGCTGCAGCAAAACATAACCTTTGAACATGGGGTGCCCGCTCTATTTGGTGAGCTAGTGAGTGCCCCCAGCATGTGGCTTTCTTTGAACTGTAATAACTGTGTTTTAGGCAGTTAATGTTTGAGAGGCTATGACGTCACCAACCAGTTAGAGCGTTTACTGGTCCGGTGCGGCGCAGTGCATTCTGGTGGTTGTCTGGTTGTTTTCTCTGGTTATGTAGCACCATTTTCAAAATTATTTGTGTCTTTTTTGCTGAGTAGACCGCCTTAAATAACAACAGAAACTGCCTTTGTAAATTTTGTATTTTTTTCACCTGAGTGGCGTTCAGGCACAACAGCAGCTGTTTTTAATCAGCTTTAATTAACTTTTCCATCGGACTGAATCAGTCCGCCTTTTCTATGTGTAATTATATCTAATTAACTTGTTTTCTTTTGACTTGTTGACAGTTTTGCCACACCTGTTTTTGCAAAAGCAAGCATCTTGTTGTGACAATTTGAAATTACGTTGAAATGGATTGGGAGAATATGCATAAACGGGTATTATTTGTGCGTTATGTCAGATTTTGGAGACCATTCCGATCTCAGATGAAGTGTCAGACCTGATTCAGAAGCTGGATAACTTCTACGCAGAGGTAGACGGAAGAGGAGAGGAAGATGAAGAAAATGTGGTGGACAGGAGAGCCTTCACCAGGCCTTTTGCAAATCATTCAGGTAAAAAACACGATCAGAGATGGCAGAATAAAAACAGAATACAGTCCAAGGAGAAAACTGCTGCTCAGGTGGGATTTAGTGCTGATGTTAATTCTCTTTGTTAGTCACACAGACGACATTTTTTCTGTACTGAGCCTGTCTTACTTGTGTTTTTATCATTAGATGAGCTGATCAGACAGTGTCACAAACCAACAATGGAAGGCAAGTCTTTGTTGTTTGCAGTAGCAGTGGAGTTTGATAGACTGTTCCCGCAGTGTATTTTAAGCGTATTTTAATAGAATTCAGTTGCTTTGTTTGACTGATAAAACACAGATGAGTGCATGTTGTCTTTGGCTTCAAATGCAGGAACTGATGGATTCTTAGATAGATGAAAATCTCTTGTTTTCTTGTTTGCACTGTGGTTAGAGTGTCAGTTGTTTGCTCACGTCGTAATTTGCACTCTGTGGTGTAGATGTAGAAGCCGTGAGGTGCAAAATGTTCTGTCAGCCGACTGTGTGTGTGTCTTTACTCTGTGTGGATGTACAACGTGCAGCACGAGCTGTGCCAAAGAGTTAATCACGAGTGTTTCCCTCATCGCTCAGGCTATGGGGATCTGTGGGATGATATACAAAACCTCCAGGAAAATGACAGCAGTGCTCATGGCGTAAGTGTCAGTAGCGAGGAGGCAGAGGGAAGCAAAGAAAATAGTGAAGTGGAGAGAAATGAGGAGAGTAGTGATTGGAGGAAAAGTGAGGAAGAGGAGAATGGGGATGAAGAAGACAATACTGACGACGAAGACAAGGAGGAAGAGGAGGAGGAGGAAAAAGGTACCATCTGTAGTTATTATTGTAGTTACTGTTGTAGCTGTTTTGTGCTGTGATATTTGCTGTGTTGTGAAACTTACACTCTGCTGTTTTTAACATCATTTAAAGGGTGAAGCTGTTGAATTTTTATAGTGAATTTTTCTTGAAAGAATACTTCATCCCCCAAATGATCATTTGTATGTCAATTACTCGCCTTGTGTTACGCTAAGAAATCTTTTCTGGTGAATGAATTCTCCGAAAATTCTTGATGAATTAAGTAATCGGGGTCCATATATAACAACAGCTTAACTAGGCCCACATCAAAACATCTTTTTACAATCCCACAATTCTTCAATAATTACATTTACACCATAAATTGACGCCCTTTGAATTAATTTTGCATGTAGTTTCTATTAAAAGTAATTGAATGTGATGTGTTTTGAATACACACATATGAATGAGAGCAGTATTTCAGTGAGATAAAGAAAACTGTAATTCGCACTAACTACATCCACGGAGCGAGATATGGCTAGAAACATTAAAAAAAAAAAAGAACTGCACTTTTTAATTATTCTTTGTCATACTCTCACTCTTTCTCGCCTGTGTACTCTCTCAGACTGGAGGCCCAATCCGAGGCTGCTGATGGTGGACAAGAGGTGGAGGTCCGACACCAGGGGCTCCAGCAGCAGCGTGGAGCCCAGCATGTCCTCCCCGACCAACGGGACGCACAGCTCCCTCAACAGCGAGGTGGAGGAGGAGGAGCTGAGCTGCTCCATAGAGCCCAGTGTGCAGTACGACTCCTACATGCACTTTAACGGACACCTGAGTGGTAAGAGTACACATTATATAATACTGCATGTATATAAAAGCACAGTATTTGACAATGTGTATCTCAAACTAGTTTAATAATGACATTGCTCTTCTAGATTCATTTAGTGTAAAACTTTAACCCTTTGAAACCTTAGCTTCCTTCAGTAAATGGGAGGAAGACCCAAAAATTAGAAGGAAAAAAAAATCATCAAAAAGTACAAGAAGATACCTGAAAGTTTGTTTTTGGTTTTTTTTTATCTGAAAGACATTTTACCCTAAAAAACAGAAAATCTCAAACTGTTACGTTTTTGCAATTTGTCATACCAAGATGGTCACTGACTTTTTTTTTTTTTTGTTAACAAAAAAACGCACCAATTTGCTCAGATTTTAAAGGTTTAACTTAAAGGTTTAACTATGTAAGAAAGGCATCTGAAAGCAGCACAAGAAAAGTGATGTTGCTCCAGGTTTCAAGGTGTTCAAATATTAAGATATGGTGAAACATTTTAAATATCACATAAATACAACAAATAAATGTTTATTATGTGTAAGTACTTTAAAAAAACGACATCATTTAGCATATTGTCTGTGTTCAGGTCACAGCGATGCCGTTCATGAGAAAAATCACAGATCCACAGACTCGGATAACGAGGAATTTTGTGACTCACTCATTAAATTTCTGTTTTACTTTAATTCATTACCCCCCTCTCTTGCGGGTGCACCACATTAAAGAATTAACTTGACACAGATATCAACTTTATTTTTAAGCCCTAAATGAGATGATGCCACTCTCATTCCTCCATCCTAAATACGTAGCCATAACCAGAAGAAGTGGACGCAGAGGGAAAGAGCTGCCTAATTATTATTCAACAAAACTATTATAGTAAATCTTTTGGGAAGTGACGGATTCCTTTAATAGAGAGAGATGAGAAAGATATTCATTTTCTCATGTATTTCCTAAAAATGTCAAACTATTCCTTTAATGATGGCAACACAACAAAAGAAAGTCATAATGAATTAAAGTAAAACAGAAATTTAATGAGTTTTTAATCTAATGGAGGCTGTTCAAACGGTCTAACTTTTTTTTCAAGCAAAAACAGAGAAAAGTGCGCACACGTCAGCTCCCCTTGCAGCTTTTATTGAGCTAAATGTTCTTCAGACTTGATAAACAATAAATATAAAGCAACCATCTCATATAAGCCCAAGCCTCACCTGCATAAAACGCCGCAAATAGTATTTACATAGAAAATACCGTCATCTAATTAAAAAAGAACCCCCCAAAAAAGGCTGTATATAATATCATAGAAATGTAGAAAAACATAAAAATACCTCTCAGCATAACTGACAACCATCAGGCGATCAACCATCATACTTTCAATAATGCTGGATGTAAATAGAGGCGGCTCCATATCTATGCTAACAGTACAACTCAAATAAGATTTCTATAGTCTAACAGCACCATACCCACAGATGAAAGTGTCAAAAAAAGATAATAAAAATAATAATAAAATAAAAAAATACTACAATAGAGAGAGATAAGAAAGGTATCAATTTTCTCATGTGTTCCCTAAAATGTAAAACTATTCCTTTAATCATGGCAACACAACAGAAAGAAAGGCATAACGAATTAAGGTAAAACACAAATTTAATGAGTTTTTAAACTAATGACGGAAGAATAAAGAATATAGTTATACAGTTGCTGTCATGTGAAATCCTATAAAGGAAAACAGAGAAGGGTGCAGAGACCCTCTAGACTCGCCTTATAAAGGCTTTATCTGCTGCTCTTATTGTTTTATTATGTTTTCATTTTCCTTATTGTTACTGAAACAGATACCAATAATGGTATTTTTGTTATTGCTGGACTAAAAATGTTGAAGGCTTGAACACTGCTTTGTTGCTGAAGCCAACAAGAATGTTTTATTTTTATTTTTTTGCAATATTGTAGAAAATTGTAACATAACTGTAACAGGAATACTGTCACTGTGCGCCAGTACTTTATACTACTTTACTGTTATTTAAACTAAAGATTTTGAATGCTTGAACGCTTGTTTTTGTCTCTTTTGCCTGGGTTGAATGTGACAAAACCCTTGGCCCCAGCCTGGCCCCCCCAGTGAAACTGGTCTAGAACCGCCACTGAACGGCTGTTTGAACTGTCTAACTTTTTTTTTTCCCAAAACAAGGGGCTGTCTACGTCCAAAATACTGTCAGCTGGATCAGGAGCGGCCTCAGTGAGGCAAAGGGATCTTTGGTTCGAGAGCAGCACCACGCTGAATGGAGGAGAGGATCAAGCCCTCCTGGGAGATTCCTACCTTAAAGACGGGATTAGTACGAGCCAGCACAACAGCTCCTTGTCAAGAAGAGGGAGAGGTGAGACTGTCCACTTTGATTTAAACTGACACTGTGTCCCTAATTAACCTTCCTCCTTACATGTGCTCTTAAATCATCCTCCTAAGCATTCAGAGGCATCAAGCACACTTAAACAGTTTTCATTGTTTTGGTTTCAGGTTCGCAGTCGCCAAGGGCTACCTGCAGCTCTCCGCGGCGCGGCAGCGTCGATGCTGCCTGCTGTTGTGTGCCACAGAGCCGACACACCGGCGGCGTTGCCAGGGGAAACGTCAATGAGCAAATAGCAACAGCTCTGCTGAGGCTGCAGCACGACATGGCCACGGTGCTGCACAGGCTGCACGCTCTGGAGGCGCTGACGGTGTCGCAGGTGAGAGACCAGAGGTGTTAACCACAGTGTTTACCGAAATGTAACATTGTTGACGACAGTGTCCATGACAACATATTATATATAGATTTGTTTTTCAGTCAAGATCATCTTCACCAAGGCAGGAGGATTCCCTACCTGTAGCACAAAAGGTCTTTATTAGATATTTCTACAACATTCATGTTTTTCTGCTCCTTAAAGGTCCAGCGTGCAGGATTTAGGGGCGTCTATTTGCAGAAATAGGCCTATATAATATTCGTAACTATGTTATATAAGTTTAAAATGACTAAAACTGTTCTCTTTTCCTTAGAATAAGCAGTTTATGTCTGCATACAAAGCGAGTCCTCTTCCACAGATCCTGTTATATTTCTACAGTAGCCCAGAACAAACAAACTTAATTTTATCTCTAGTTTGCGACATTCACATTTTCACATTTTTTAATCTGCCAATATAGTTTGCTAATTGTTTGGCGCACAGTAGAAGTTTCAGTCATGAAGTGATTACTCAGGGGTCCTACCGGGCTCAGGCTCAGGCTCAGGGTCTCAGGGGCCCTCGTGACTTTTACTCGAAAAAAGGCCCCCCAGATTAATACTTACTGACCAGGAAGAGATTCAAAATGGCCAAAAAGACACATAAAATATACCACAAACAAAGCAAAACAGAAATCTAGAATATATAGAAGGCAATACAACAACAGAAAGCCAAACAGTCCTATTGGTAGAGTTTGGATAAAATTACAACAAGAGAACAAACAATGCACGATGCAGGACACAAAATGTCAATATAAAATAATACAAATAATAGACCAAAAACAATAGAAGCAAATAAAATCTGATAATAATTGGGATAAATAATAGGGATAAATCTGCAGATAAAAGTAAATAAAATAGGTACACAAAAGCAAGTCTAAAAAAATAGGTTTTAAAAAGTGATTTAAAAGACGTCACTTATTTTACGAGCTATATTTCCTCGTGCAAGTCGTTCGAAAGCACGGTCACCTCTAGTTTTAAGCCTCGACTTTGGATCGGCCAGAAGGGCCCAACCTGAAGATCCAAGGCTGCGAAGTCGCTCATATGGGGTCAATATTTCTGTTATGTAGACTGGATCCAGAAGGGTTTTAAAAGTGATCAGTAAAATCGTAAAATCAACTGTAAAATGAACAGGGAATGGAGGGAAGTGAGGATTGGGGTGATGTGATGTCTGTTAGGGGTGCAAGATGTACATAGTTTCCAGTGAAAGTTATTGAATGTGATGCGTTTTCCCACTAAATGCATCCATATAAATGAGAACATGTGAGATAAAGGGAAAAAAGGAAAATATGTGCACTCTTGTCTGAGATATGCCAAACTCAACGCTAGCTACCACAAATTCCTACACACTGGACCTTTAAGTTGTAATTTTATGACCGAGTTGTGTCCAATCATGTAACAGACAGTCACTTTAATTAAAGTTTCTGTTTTTGCAGTTCCTGAGACCGTCCTGGTGGCCTTTTGACTTCTCTCCACTCACAGCAGTGCTGACTGCTCTCTGGCCTCTGATTTCTCATTGGCTCGTGCAGCTTTATTTACAGCGGAGGAGAAGGTGAGCCGAAAACCAAAAAATGTCGATTATCACTAATTACTTTTTGCTTTATAGCCACACTGCAGACTACCAAAACTCAGTTTGACCTTTTCTCCTGACAGGAAAATCCCCTGAGAACATGAATTTGGGATGATTTTTGCACTTTTGTTGCTCTGTGGCTTTTTCAAGCCACCAACACAGACGGAGTATAAAGAGGCGCCTATTGAAACGGAAAGGCTACCTTTGATAAAAGAACGACCGCACTGGAGTGTAAAGGGAAACTCTACATCATAATGTAGCATTTTGACTTCACAGATACTTTTTAGGTGTTAAAGAAAGGGGGGATTTGTGCATTATAGACGCCGGCACATTTTCTTTGTTACAGTGAGCGTAGCATTAGGAGGTGATCTTATTTATGACATGTTTCACAGATCACCGGGAACTCATTATACACAAAACTCACATAACTGAGTCATCTTTTAATAAAAATGAATTCACAATCATACAGTAGACTTTATGTGATGCCCGACTGTCACCGTCAGTTATTTTACTATTGCACATTTCTTTTTATCTTTTTGTCAAACATTATTTTTTTCCTGATAACTAAGGACTTTTATATTTATTGTTCAAAATATAGAAATATTTTAGGCGCATTTCTGAATAGACCAAATAGACATAGAGGTCAATATTGTTATTTATGTGTGAATGTGTATGTTTAATTTATTGCTTCACCGAAACTGTATCAAAGATTGCACTTTTGCAGAAGAGACACAAAGTATAAGGACAATCCATATATTCATTCTTGTTAGCTGTATAGTGGAAATTAAAGGTTTTCTGTTAAAGCCAGGGTGTGGTGCTTTCAAATTGTTTAACATAAGCATATAAAGCAAGTTTTGACATGCAATAAACACATTATTGAGTCAAACACATTTATTGTTGTGAATCTTTGATTTTGATGTTAACAGTTGAAAAAAAATGACTGAATTTTTAATGTATCTAAAGGGGACAGTGCAGTTTATTTCTAAAAGACTGTTGTGTAACTTTGTGTATTCATTTTTGTTTTTAATACCTTCATGACATCCCAGGAGCTAAATATTTTTCATTGAGCCTCTCTGACTGATTGGAAAATTTCATGACCCTCCCCCCAACATAAGTAAACATGAGAAAACATGCCTTTTAAAGCACGTTGACAGGGGCAGGTTTTATTTTTGGGGGGGCCTGGTGCCCCGGCCTAACCGCCCTGCTTTGATTTCACCCATTCTCTAAGTGGAAATGATGGTGGGCTGTTAGCAGCTGAGGAAGTTATACTGTATACTGTGTACTGTTACACTCAAACTATTACAGACTAGTGCAGGTGATGAAGAGTTTCCACCTTATGACCCTGATATCAGCAGAGCAGACAGATTTATCAGCCGACATTTTATTTTAGCCATAAAAGTCAAATGTCACCTGTCCCAGATAAGACTTGAACCAGCAACCTCAGGCACACCAACCACCTGATTTACCCACTGAGCCAAACCTCCGGACACTTTATATGTTTTAGACGCTCTGTTGAACTTAAACTTGCAATCTCATGGTTTAAGTGTTTTAACAGACCGAGCCAATGCAGCTGACACTTCACCTGTGTTGTACTTTGAATAACGCTCTTTGCTTTGGGCAACTGGCTTTAAAATTCACCTGCCGTGGATAAGAATCAAAGTCTCAACCTCATGAATCCCAAACCTCAATTACAGCTGCAAGCAGTGATGAAAGGGCCCTCGCACCCCCATGTACGTTGGAGTAATGGCAAACGTTCATTTCTGTAAAGTCGGATAATGCACGCAGAGAGTTTGAACCCTGGAGTGAGATATTTAACATGGTGTAGTACTTCCAGCAGCCAGTAGATGGCTTTGGAGGGCACATACATTTTTTATGTCATGTTGGTGTACATAATTTAATTTAAATTAAAACATAATTGTGTGGCAAGGTTTACTTCCTGCTGCCACTAGGTGGCGCTATTACAACTAATGACTATTGTCTTACAGATGTGTCCAGGGTGGGATCCTTATCAAACCTATGAAGTTTCGGTCAGATTGGACAATGTACACCAAAGTTACAATATTTTCCAGTTTGCCAGTAGGTGGCGCAGTGAGTATCATAGTTAATTGACGTGTTGATGTGTTCAGGGCTGCAGCCTGATCACACCTGTGAAATTTGGGGCCAGTCGGACAATACAAAGTGAAGTTGCAACAATTTCCTGTTTGGCTGTAAATTCTGCGTAACCACCGGTGTCAAAGGAAAACTCACAACCGTAAAAGTTTTGCACAGACCTTTGATAACTTTTCATCACTAACGGGCTAAGACTTGGACACGTGCTGTTTTTTTATTACCTGTTGAATTTTTTTGACTGTCTCCCTGTGTGTTAAGTGCATTTTATAAGGTGTTTATATTGAGTTTTATGTGAAGTGTGTGTATTGTGTTCAGCCTGTCAAAGGAGAATTTCTGTCACCATTTGGGACAGTCAATAAAGTTTATCTATCTATCTATCTTAGCTATTCAGTGCTTGAAGGAGACATTCAGTGAAGAAAAAGGCTGTAGTTTTTGTAACATACTGTAATATACTGGCCTTGCTTTAATGTGTAAACTCACCTTTGACAGCAGCAGAGGTTTGATGGCTGGAGGCTCTCTTCACTGCAGCCTGGTAGTTCTCATACAGCACAGTCCCGTACTGCACACACACACAGAGGACACACACCTGATTAACTCTTTGTGTCACTCCAAATGTTAAAGTGACTTGTGTCACAGTGTTGAATCTGACCTTTGCTATCCTGATGGAGTTGACCCAAAGCAACATGGCGTGTTCGTTGTCACAGCACAGAAACTTGATGTAGTGCGACTCTTTCTGGATGCAGGGATGCTGGAAAGAAAAAAAAAGACAGAGAGAACAGTGGCGTTAAACATGCACTCCTGTGATTTAGTGTTTCCCTTCCATAAAGTCACATGACTTGTCAGAGACAAAGTGCCTTTTTTTTTTTTTTTTTTTTTTTGTATTTGTATTTGCAGTTCACACAAGAGCCAGCAGAGGTCAGCCGACACCAAGCTGCGACTGCACTGTGAATCATAAACACTAGTTTAACTGGTAACAAGATCTGTTTTTCAGTAGAAAAGAGGCTTTTGATTAATTTAATTTGATTTAATTTAAAATAAACAGACAAACAAACAATGGAAACCCTAAAACAAACAGGGAGTCATTGGAGAGAAGCAAGGACTGGAGTGATGTGTCTGTTAAACCCCAGTGAGAAGCCGAGCGGCTGCATCCTGGACTAGCTGAAATATTCAATTTTATTTCACAAAATGTACATAATGGAACATAAAAAATAAAAACACACTGCAAGAATAAACAGAAACGGAACTTCAAAATAAAAGCTCTGTGCTGGAAATTCACTGTTCTTCAACATAAAGTGTTTTTTACAAACTGGATTTCACTTTCGGTCCATTCAGAAATGACACATGACTTACTTTTGGACTGGTAAAAGCAGCTGGGAACCACTACGGCACCAGGGTACATTCATTTGTTGTTTTGTCACAGGTTAAAAAGGCAAAAACCAGTCGAGGTTTTCTGGTTCTTCTTCAGTCATCTCACTTCCCCTCGACATGACTAAGTGGTCACTGTCAGCAGCCCTTACTACATCTCCTCCTGACACTTGATCTTTATCTGCTGCAGTGCAGGAGAGCAGCTGTAGCATCCTGCTCGTCATTTTCAGCCTTTTTGTCATATATTTCTCTAACTAACTACTAATTTCTAGCAATTTGTGAGACATTTCATGCCAGGTTGCTCATTGCCTCCCCCCCCCCTGCTTTTGAAAGAAAAAAAAAATTTCCACGGTTTTCAAAGGTTTTTAAAAACTCGTGAGCACAGCAAAAGAAGACGTCACTCCAGGTTTCAAAGGGTTAAAACGCAAAAACTACCAACAGGTTGACTTTTCAGAGCATCGTCTCTGAAAGGAGTACTATTATACAACTCTGTATGTCCTTAACATGGAACAATACTACACACCCACACACTCACACCCACACCAACACCTACACACCACGAAACAAACCCACACACACACACCAACACACCAGCAGCAGCAGCAGCAGCAGCAGCAGCTACATGCTGTTCCACTCTGTTCAGGCCTTTGGCCCAAATTAAAATGTAATTTACATGATAAAATACCACCAAAGGGCTGCAACCACCATGAAACTCTGCTTCTGTTCACTCTGAGCAGCTAACAACCTCTCTGCTTTTTGTTCGCTTCTCTTTTCCATCCCAGTTGTCGCTTTCTCGTCTCAAAAACATGATAATCTAAACTGCATGGGACTGCAAATATGTGGACGCTCTCCTTCAGAGCCTCGAGTGCTCAAAACAGATTTATCTAAACCAGCCCGGCCACCACATTAACACGTTGGCGTTGTACGTTTCTGCAAACGACATGTTACATAGTATTCTTCATTCATATCATATCGTCTCTAGAGTGATGTACTTCAGATTACATGTAAATGAGTTTTTCATCAGAAGGAGGACGGACGGTAAACGACACCTTGGCGAGGCGGCTGCCAGGCAGCAGAACAGCTGTTTGAGACCAACAAAGACAAAAACTGGTGTTTTTAACGGCACATCAGGACATTTCAAGCTGTTTGTTGGGACAAAAATTCAGTATTTTAAGCCAAAACATGAAGTTTTTTCTAAACCTAATCAAGTGGTATTTGTGCTCAAACCCACGACTCGTTTTAGTGATTTGTCAGAAAATGAAGTTGAAAATTAAAACTTGAAACAGTCTGCCTGAAGGTCTTAGGGGTCTAAATCTGCTGAAACTTTCAAACAAAATCTTAAGACACATGACAATGTTCTATGTTCTTTTATATTCAGGACTTTGTGTTGAATTTTATGCATGAAATGGGCCACATAAATACATTAATAATATAACATTACATATATAAACTATATCCCTGCATATTTTTCTTTGTAGTTTGCCATTTTACCACAGAAATATTGTACACATTTTTCTAGCACATCTTTCATATTTTTGCTGCAATTTTTTCTATTCTATCTTTGTTTCTTGATTTTTGCAATACTTGTTTTGATTTTAATTTAATTTTTCCTTCAAAATGTGTATGTTATGCACCATTTCACCAAAGCAAATTCCTTGTATGAAGTGTATATAAAACCTACTTGGCATAATATGGATTTGGTCAAAATGCTGTTTGTTAAAGACTTATAAAAAATCTTTTATTTCATCAAAGTTTCAGCAGATCTGTTCCATATGAAATGTACAAATGTAAAACATCAATGGACTGCAGAAACATACACGGCAACTGGATCGTTAAAACATGAACAAACTGAGACGTCTCTGACCGTGACGGAGAGACTCAACACGTTCTCATTCCCCGCCCGTCAAATTAAAACACTTACACACGGGACCCTTTAGCATCGTGTACAGCTGAAAAGACATTCAGTTGTTACATGTTAGATTTCTTTTTTTTTTTGATAATTTTGTGGGGATTTTTCTCTTTATTGACAGGATAGCTAAAAATTGACAGGAAATGGGGGAAGAGAGGGAGCGGATGACATGCAGCAAAGGGCCTCAGGCTGGAATCAAACCTGAGCCGCTGCAAAAGGCTGCAGCATTTCGGGTGCACACACTGCCAGGTGAGCTGGAGGTTGCCACGAAAAATTCAACTCACTAAAACTGGACTAAATCGAATTTCTCAAAGTGGGAGTAACACGCCGAGATCATTGGTTGGGGAGCAATTTAAGCATTCGTGTATACGCCTCAATCACACCTGAACTGGCCGAGGTGTTCGGGGTTTGACCTGTAAGTCGAGCAGCATCAGTTTGGAGAAGAAAGAAGGAAAAAATAAAAGAAGAGGGGGAAGAAAACAAAACAAGATAAAGGTGAAAAAAATGTTCTAATCGAGCTGTAACTGTAGCTCCACTTATCTGTGCTAGTGTAACGTGAAAAATGTCGTGAAACACTCAGGTTTAAGCAACAAAACTACGTGGTTAGGTTTAAAAAACGTCACGTTTTGGTGTTAAAACAAGCATGTTTGTGATTGACCAATAACACAATGAGGCGTAAATACTAAGGGTGTAATGATACATTGATATGTATCGATATCAATTCAGTGATCAGATAAAATCGATGCAAAGCGGGCGCCTTTGGAGTCGATATCAAACACAGAGAGGAGTGAGAAAGTGTCAGTATTTGGAGATCTGGGGCTGAGAGACGAGCTATGTGTCAGGAAGAATGAAAATCTTGTTTTAAGAGTATATGAACACAAGTTTTTATATTAATTCAGATGTTTCTGATTTCCTCACTGTGTCTCTGATTGGCACCTGATGTTGGAGAACACAGAGAGGTTTTAGTGCAGGATGACGATCAAGAACCGACAACTTTTATATCTCTCAAAAGCTTGTTTGTGTTTTGTGTTTAACAGAAAAATAAATCAGAAACAAACAAAGAGAAAGAAAGTAAACTAGTTCCATTTGAACGGTTTGATTTGTAAACCAGTAAAAACACAGATGGGTTGGTAAGATTTTTAAGAAGGAAAAATGTAGCACATCTTCTCCATGAAACATATGCTGCTTGTTACTTATTGTTTCAGACATCACCCTGTGTTCATTTCTCTCTTTTCTTGTCAAACCAGGACAACTTTTCTCCAACGACACAGGTTAACCCTTTGAAACCTGGAGCAGCATCACTTTTCTTGTGCTCATTTCAGGCGCCTTTCACAAGTATTTAAACCTTTTAAAGCTGCGCAAATTGGTGGGATTTCTTAAAAAACATGGAAAAAAGACAATGAGCTTTGTGAGAAAAGTTCCACAAACTGCAAGACATGAGTAGATATAGATTCTATTTTTTTTATTATTATTATCATGATTATTTTTTTTTTTTTAAGTTTCTTCAAATTTTTAAGCTCTTTCTCCATTTTTCCAAGTGAATTCCTTTTTTAACATTTTCTGTATTTTTTATAATTCATTTTTTCAACTAATTTTCAGTTAATTTTCTTGGACTTGTTTTTCAAATTTCTTCAAAGGGTTGAAATATCTAAAATGGGGGATGAAGACTTTGGAGTGGTTTAACAGTGCAAAGAATAAACATGCACCACCCACTCAGCGTTTGAGTTATATAAATGTGCTCTTTCATGTCTTTACCTCTTTAAACTCTCTGTGATCGCGTGTGTCGATCTTACCTTCAACAGGAAGCAGAAGTCGGTGGGCGCTCTGTATTTCTGCTTGTAGTTGTTGGTGGTATAGATGTTGACTTTTTCAAAATGCACAAAGCAGACGAGATCACTGGAGGACTGTCGGACAGAGAAAAAAAAACATACAATATTATAAAGTGGAACATATTCACTCACCAACTCAGGTGTTTATATAATGATAATACATCTCCGGTTATCCACAGCAGAGCGATCAGGTGCTTGGGAGGAAAAGTGGAACAATTACCATACTGACATCACTGCATATTATGTTTTTGTATATAAAATCATTTTTAAATCAGACATGGTTATCAAAAATACTGACATTTGTAATGTTTAAAAGCTGCCAATCCAAAACAGTTGACATTTAATAAGTAACTGAAACTGGAGCAGCACATGCAGATGCAGCAGCCTGTAGCTCCTCAAATTTAATTTGCTACAATTGCTATATTTTTGTATTTTTTCGACTTCAAGGCCCCTTCTGCCGAAGCACGACTTTTCTACGATGGAGAAGCACTTATTAACATCGGGAAAAGTTTTGTGGGTTTTGGACTGAATGCAGCAAACTGCAAGAGGATCTCCACCAACGGCATACGCCAAGTGGCCAGTCAGACCAGAGGGGAGAAACGAAACCGAAATCATCAGACGAAGAAAGGGAGGAGAGCCGGCATCAGGGTGAGGCTGACCCGACTTGGACAGAGAGCCACTCCCCTACCAAGACTTCTTCCGACGACGTAAATGTCACATTGAGTTCTGCATGGCTACTCAGTCTGAGGTCACATTTTTTTTTTAAAATCTGATCTGTATCTGATTTAGAAGCACATATGGAAGAGCCCCAAATCTGATCTGAAAAGATCAGATCCAGTGTGATCTGCTGTGTCATGTGTCTGGGTCACATGGGGGGCAAAAAAATAATCAGATTTGGTCCACTTGGTGCTGCAGTGTGAATGTGGTGTTAGATTCAGACCCACTTGTCTCCTATAGTAGGTGATCTTCTGAAACGGACAGCTGGTGCAGATGAAAACACATCTTTAAGAAGAGGTTCGCTTTTTTGATTTTCTAATTATAGTTGCGGATTTGCTTTATTTTCTCTGTGTTGTATTCCTTTAAATTGGATCAGGCTACATGCTGACTCTTCCATTATCTGATCCTCGTTGTTTTTCAGCATGTTTTGCAGAAGAAATAAATGTTCTCTCTGTCATTGTATGGTAGGCATTAGGGATTAAAACACTTCAAAGAAGTGCGAGGCCATTTGTCTTTATTTCACTCTCAAATAAAGTCCAAACGACGCTCCATGACAGAGGAAAGATTGTTTTTCTTTCTGCAGCATTGTAACATTCCTTACATTTTTTTATTTCAAGCAGAAACACATCGTGTTCACACATTTTACCACACTGACAGAGACGCTGTTGTTCACTGGAAAATACAGAGTCAAACTTCCTGGAATTGGAGGTGACCCGTGCAGGACTGCGTTTTCACTCTCGTCTTTGTTTCTTTGTGACTTCATCACGCTCCTTTGTCCACTTTTCTTCTTCCATCTCTTTGATAATAACAGTGTCTTGTCTTCAGTCCACCTCAGGCTGCAATAAAACCTCAGTTACGCTCTTTTCTGTCCAATTTGGCCATTTTTCCTCCCTTTACCTAATGAACTATCCCTTCCAATTCTTCGTCCGCTTCATTCACGTGTCCTTGGCCTCAGATGATTCCTGCAGCTCTCTTATGTTTGCGATTTGCACATCTGCCTCGCACAGTTTCGCCCTCCATCTATTTCTCCCTCTTGGATAATTTTTTTGTTGGAGTTAGCCTGAAAGGACTTTTTTTGTTTTCCGCCCCGTCTCAGTGACACAACGACATGCTGCTCTTTTTAACAGCGATGAGGCCTTAATTCACACTGTCCATCTTCATTTCTCCGGCACTTCTTCTTCTTCGTGCCTTTCTGCCTCGGCCACGCATGAGCGCTCAGATGTAACCCATCATACTCTGCACACAGGGGTAAAAATCTCGTCTCTCTGTTTAAGGATTATTGCCGCACTCATTTTTTTCCCCTCAAGTGGACAGCTGTTAATAGTTTGCATGAAAAAAATTACACCATTTGTCAACACTGCAAATGTACAAATAACAAAGTGTCAGCATCAGATGAACAAACGTAAAATCTTCATTATTTTGCACACTGACCTAAAATACCTACTTGCCAATCATTAAGTACGTTTACATGCACAGTTTAGTTTAGTCCAGCTCCAGTCATAGTTCGATCAGGCCATTTAACTGGAACACTGTCCTGTCGGTTTAAATGTATATTTAGAATATTTTCACTGCTTTACTTTGCCATAAAACAGCCCTTACTGTCGGGGATTTGAAGCTGTTACATCAAAAACACCAGACTACGCTGAGAAAACACTTATTTTACTCTATTTTATTTTACTCCAGTGGAGGAGCTGCTCTACCGCTGCCTCCATCAGCTGTTATGGAAGAGGAGAAAATATTAAAATATAGTGAACACTTACACTGATATTAATTTTTTTAGGTGGCTAAAAGATGTTCTGCTGCATCCCCGTCCACAGCAGTGCATCTCTTAGCGTCTGTGCCGGTGTTGTGGGACTGTACTTTATTTATCAGGGGGGTGGGGGGGACTTTTTTATTCAAATAAATATAAATTGCTAACTTTTTAAGTTGTATGTCTTAAACCAAAATCAAAAACCCAAGCCTCTCCTCGGTGCATACATTTTTTGTTAATGCCTGACCCGTTTTGTAGCTCCTCTTCCTCTCTCATAAGTAATGAACAGTCCCTAACCCGAACCATTGAGGGAGGCTGGTGCGGCAACTAGGAGCACGCCATGAACGCTGAGTCCGACTGAGTTTACATGACAGAATAGCTCAACTTCACTAAAATTATCTGGGTGTGTTGAGAAATATGATCTAGTCTAAATTTAAGGCAGATTAACATGATTTCATGAATTTTAAAAGTGTAGTTTTAGTCGGTCTAACACAATAATTTGACTTTTTCTAACATCATGTAAACATACTGACAGTAACTGTTTCTCTGGGTGTTAAAATCCAGGTGGCAAGGTCTGACACCTTTCTGCTTGCTATGAATAAGATAGTGAATAAGATGCAAATGAGCAGTTTCTTTTTTTTTGTCTTTGGTGCCAAAAACCAGCTCGTGAAACATGAACCATCACTGAGTCTTAATCTGTTTCACTGACATGACATCAGCCCACCAGAGTCGTCTCAGGCTGTGTGTGTGGGAGACGGTTTTGCCCACACAGGTTGCTAAATTGCACATGTAATCTCACACCTACTTGTTGTCTCTAGAGCAACAATACATTAGTGTCAACAGTGCACCACGAACAAGCCTGAATTTAAAGTGAAATATGATGTAGATCACTTTCATCAGTTAAAAATGTATTTGATGCACCACACCTTTGTCTTTCCTTTGGGCTCCTTTGGGTTCTAAAAATGTCACCATTTTTAGTTTGTGAAATGACACACATTAACCCTCTGAAACCTGAGCAAATTGATTTCTTTCAAAAAACAACATGGGAAGAAGGCGACATGCAACAAGAAATGGTCCGAAAAATTAGCAAGAAATTAGTGAAAAAGTAACAAGAAAATTACCTGAAAATCAGCCAAAAAAAGTAAAAGAAAAATAAATAAATAAATATTAATAATTACTAAAAGGAAAAAAAAAAGAAAAGCCCTAAATAAGGACTGAAAAAGAATTATATATATAGTTTCCTGGATATTATTTCTCATTTTCAAATCATATCTACTTATCCACCCAACTAATCTGCAGATTATTTTTTGCAGCTTGCAGGACATTTCTTGCTTAGTCGCTCAGTATGTTTTTTTCCTGTGTTTTTAAACGAAATCAAAACAATTTTCTCAGTTATACGAGGTTGCTAAATTGCAGATGTAATCTCACACCTACCTGCTGTCTCTAAAGCAACAATACATCGCTGTCAACAGTGCACCACAAACAAGCCTGAATTTAAAATGAAATATGATGTAGATCCTTTGTTGTTCAAAACCTGACACCATACCTTTGTCTTTCCTTTGGGAACATAGTAGATGCCCGAGGCTCTGAGCACGAAGTATCGAGGTTTCCAACTCTTCTTCCCATCTTCCTTCAGGTACAGCGTGCCCTCAAGATTAGGAACGATGAGGGTGGAGCCTCCAAAATGCTCCTGCAGGGTCAGAGGACAAAGATTACATGCAAAATTAGATTAGATCGTTTGATTGATGATTCTAATCAAATAAGATAAATATTGATGACAGTGGAGTTAATTTGTTTATCAAAGTTTAGGAATCAGTAATAATGTATTTCTTGCATGGGAATGTAAAATTCAATAGGCAGGTTTCCATGACAGATTTGATTATAACTTAATAATACATTAACCCTTTGAAACCTCATCGAAATTGATTTCTTTAAAAAAAAAAAAAAAAAAAACATGGGAAGGAGATGAGCATCTTAACAAGAGATGGCCCTAAAATGAGCAAAAAAATCAGTAAAATAAGTAAGTAAGTAAAAAAAAAAATAATAATTACCTAAAAAAATGAAAAGCATAAAAAAAGAAAAGTAAAAAAATTAAAAAAGAAAAAAAAAGAAGAAGAAAAACAAACATTTCTTTAAAAGTGTTGAAAAAAATATTTTTTTAAATATAAACATTATTTTAATATAATATATAAAATAAAACTTACTTTTTGGTCATTTTCCTAACTAATTTGAATTTTTTTTTTGGTCACGGTTTACTTATTTTATATGCTTGCGGGACTATTCTTGCTGAGTTGCTGATTTTGTTTTTTCCCATGTTTTTTGAAAAAAACATTTTTTTTATTTAAGGGGTTTATATACTAATGTAAGGCATCTGAATACAGTACAAGAAAACCAGTGTTGATGCACATGTGAAAGGGTTAACGTGAGTAATATAAATAATCAGTAATATGGCAAGTTAACTGACCTTGATTAAGAGCTGTTTGGCTTGCTCGTTTATCCCGCTCAAACATGCCTTCTTCTTCTTCCACATGTAAAATAACTTCAGGGGGAGAAAAGCATAGTTTCATCTACTGACTGGGTATTAAAACATGTAATAAAACTTTGGCAAGAAGAAAACAAAACGCTCGCACTCACCTGAGGGTCTGTGAACATCACATACTTCTGAGGTTTTGACACAAAATAGATTTTGTTTTCACTGAGGCGAGTCCACGCAGACAGGGGCTCCACTAAGTGTTCGTGGTCCTCAAAACCTCGTTCTGAAACGGTGAGAAAAACATGTGCAACAGTCAGCGTTAACATTTTTACTCATACATTTACACGATTTTTGCTTGACTGTTTCATGTCTTTTCCATGACTTTGAGGCAACTTTTAAATACCATACATCCTCTAAAAAAAATCATCAAACCGATTATTGATGATTAATTAACAACTCTCACATTTAAAACAGACATTTCAAATCACTGAACAATTCAGGATAAAATAAAAAGATCATGTCTGACAGTCCGCTCCAGCCCGCGGACACGGACAGTCCGCTGCAGTGCACGGACATGTCCAACAGCCCACTCCAGTGTGCGGACATGTCCAACAGCCCACTCCAGTCTGCAGACATGTCCAACAGCCCGCTCCAGTGTGCGGACATGTCCAACAGCCCGCTCCAGTGTGTGGACATGTCCAATAGCCCGCTCCGACTGAAGCAGTTTAACAAACTGTGTGATTTTATTTAAAAGTGTTATATCTGTTGCATATGATTTGGGGACAGCATGTCTCACCGATCTGCAGCTCAGGGTTGGTCTCACACAGGCTCCAGTCCATGCTGCAGTCACAGTGCGTCTTCTCAAACAGCTTGTCCAAAACCTCTCGGACCGTCTGTCTCTCATCCACCATCAGCGTCTTTGAGCTGCCGTCACTCATCAGCACCTTTACAATCAACTAGAAAAGACAGCGAGTTTGTTTTAACTTTATCTGTGTGACTGCAGGAAAAACTCAAAAAAACATGCAGACTTTACCTTCCTCACTTTGGCTTCTTTCAGCTTCTCCAGAGCCAGTTTGATTTTATCTGTCTTTGTCTGGGGTTCGCTCTGCAAACACAATAAAGGTAATATTTTCTTCATGACTTTACAACTTAATTTTTATGATCAGTAACAGATTTTTGGTTACCATCTGCAGCCCTGCGGAGGATCCAGCAGAGTTGGACAGTGGAGGAGGGCAGCTGCTGGCTCAGGTTCCTGCGTCACGGCTGTGTGTTGATCTGTGGGGAGAAGCTCTTCTGAGGTGGATGATTTTGATCTGAGGTCAGCAACCAGAGCATCCAGGTCGTGGTCCTCCAGTTCATTCAGAGACTCTGTGTGGAGAAAATGGTTGTTGAGGCCTGAAGGTTAGACGAGCGGCCGCGTGAAGGTGCCGGTCCAAAGACAACCTCACACTGACGACAAGACCGTCGGAACCAGCCTTGATGTTTACTGCCATTATTATTATTACTATTAATTATTATCATGCCTCCAATATCAATATACACATATGGCTATTATCGCCACTTACATCAACTGCAATATTTGCATGTAACAATACATGCTATCATAAATCATATTTATCATTTTTATGTCTGTTACGATTGTCATGTCATGTTTTTGTTACTGTTATTATTGCTGTGCATTTCTCCTTAGTATCAACATCTACTGCACGTTTGTCAGTCCTGGAAGAGGGATCCTTCCTCAGTCGCTCCTCCTGAGGTTTCTATCATTTTTCCTGTTATAAGGTTTTTTGGGTGAGTTTTTCCTCAGTCGGTGTGAGGGTCTAAGGACAAACTACAGCTAGGCTCAGAGGAAAAGCGGATCGTCCTACATTTGGAAGGTTAGCGGCTCGATCCCTGACTCCTCCAGTCAATATCCTGAAGTATCCTTGGGCAAGATACCAAACCCCAAATTGCTTCATATTGAATTGACAAACATTCTTGGTACCAAGCTCCTGATTTAACTGCTAGTAAGAAGGCAAACAGGTGCATTTCCCCAGCTACTAGGTCACTGAGACCTTGCATTCGTCTTATTCTTGTAAACTCAATAACTCAAGAACACCGTGAGAGAATTTCTTCAAATTTTGACACCAACATTCGCTGGGACTCAGCAATGAGGTGATTACATTTTGGCGTTTGAAGTTGAAGGTCACAGCTGTCTTGCATCCGTCTTAATTTTGTGAATGTGATATCTAAAGAAGGCATTAAGGTAGTTCACTCAAATTTGGCTCGTACGTCCAGTTGGATTCAAGAATGAACTAATTAGAATCTGAAGGTCAAAGGTCAAGGTTACGGACACCTCATAAAACATGTTATGGACCATAACTCATGAACCTTGGGTTATGATTGTTTAGATCTTCTTTGCTGCCAGGAGGAAGATGCGTGAGAAGCATTTAAGTGCAGTTTGACTCGTGAACTTTCTCACAATTTAATTTATCTGTTTATCTAATTTATTCATAGTTCTAAAAATTTGTCATCCTTACTTATGCCAAAGAATTTGGTGTTTTTTTTCAGTCGTCCCACAACCATCTGTTTGTTTTTCATTTCCAAAACTGATAAATCTACTCTTTTATGCCCCCTGGTTTTCTGAAGGACTGCATGACCTTGTGGAGAAAAACAGTCACTCCCCATGTCCAAACACACATCTTTTGAAGGACTGCCTCACATCTTCCACCGCCCACTTCAGGGCAGCGTGACTTTTAGCTGTGTACTTTTTTTTTTTTTTTTGGATGACTAAAGACTCACCATGTAGGTCTGTGAAGCCGACAGAGAAGGTACTCTCCGTCTGTGAGGCAGGATCCACCTCTGGAGCGTCCACTGAAGACATTAAACTCTGCAACGAAAAGAATTAGACTGCAAATTAACAACATCTCCCGTCAGAGGTGGGGCCTCACCCGCACCCATAAATGACAGTTGTATATGGTGAAAAAATAAATACATTTTAAACAGAAGTCATGTGTTTGACAGGAGCTACAGTTTTCAGTCTCATATAACACTTCGAATCAAAGATCAGCCCGTCAAAACCAGAGTGAGCCACATGTGTCCTTGAAGTGCTCGTTTAAGTATGTTACACGAGCCTGTTTACTGATCAGAGACTTTTGTTTCCCTGCATTTTATCATGCTCTGTGTTCAAGCTGCACCGCTGATACAGAACATATTGCACTCCGCTTCTGCACAGACGGTAAATCATACATCAGCTCATTAAGAAAAACTGATATGTCAAAACTGTGATGTTGCGGTCTCCGTCTCTTTCATTTATCTGGACAAGCCGTGCATCCAGACTCTGGTGAATCTGTGTCTTTGCGAACCCTTTGACACCTGGAGCGAAATTATGCTTCTTGAATGGCTTTCACAAGTGTTTTAAGTCTGAGTAAATATGTGCGATTTCATTCAAAAACTTGGAAAAAAGTAGAAAGTAGGTGAAAAATTATCCACAAATTGCAAAAAAAACTGTAGATTTAGAAAAAAAAAAATTATTATTTATTAAAAAAATTATTAGAATAATAGATTATTCTACATTATATATAATAATATTATATTATATATAATATTATTAGATATAATATTATATTATATATATTAATATTATATTTAATTTCAGTCTGTTGTTTTTCTGTTTTCAGTTTCTGATCCTGCCTCACAGAGAGCACCTTCTCAATGGACTTCAATGTTTGTTTGTTTTTTCTATTTTTGAAAAAAATACATATACTTCATTACACAATTAATATAATTTTACAAATTTATTATAATTTTTCAGCTCTTTTCCCAAGTCATTTCCTTGTTTTATTGTTTGTTTGTTTTTTTTCGTTACTAATTTTTGCCTTCTACCCATGTATAAATATACTAAAATACATATTTAAAAATTATTTTTTATTTTTTTATTATATTATTTTTTTCCAAGTCATTTCCTTTTTCTATCAATTTTTCACATTTTTTTAAAACAGGGAAATTCTTGATTTTTCCTCGAATATATATATATAGAATTATTTACATATTTTGAATTATTAGATATATATATTATATATTTTGGGGGGGGCATTTCCTCTTTTGTTGCTCACTGCTTTCTACCCATGTTAAAAAAAAAATTAAATTTAAAAATAAAAAAAACTCATGCCAACTTTCTCAGGTTTTGGAGGGTTACAGGACTCGAATATCACAAAGAAAAGAGCTAATATCCAGACGGCAATATCTTAATTATTAACACAAGTCTCCACAATCATATTCTGTAAACACGCTCGGCAGACAGCCAACCTGCACGCAAACTGATTCCCGCCAGCGTGCAGTTGGACCCTGACGACTGTGTCTGAAAACACATGTCGTCATGCCGGAGCTGCTGCTTAAATGACACCTCCGAGCTCCTTCAGTCGGGGATAAAAAAATGCTCCTTTTTGTCTTGTGGCTCCGAGGCAGTAAAGCAGAGATGGACCCAATCAAGGCGATGAGTGGAATCACTTTAAATCCTTTTTGTTTCTGCGACTCTGAGAGGATCAATGCTTTAATCAAAATGCTTCTCTTGCTAACTCTGGTAATAGTCTGTGGAGTAGTGTTTGTCACTGTGATGGTTTTCCAGGAGGCCGCATGCCAAAGTGACATATAGATCCTTTTTCTGGTTTGGCTGATGTAATGTTGCAGATTGATCCCACTCTGGGGGCTGCTCTCGTTTAGCTTACATAGAGATTTAAAACGGACTATAATGAATTGCGCCTCGGGCCGAGATTGCATCAGTTAGAAGTGTGTAATGTTTTTCTTGGCGGGCCCGACCTGATATGATGAGCAGCTTATGTGTGCTTAAAGGGGAATCTGCGGCGATCGCCCACGGTCCGATCCAGATGCGACGACTTCACATCACAGCGTCGCCTTACATTTTTCTGTCTGATGCTCCGGTTTCAAAACAAAGACTGCCATGTGCAATCAGATAATGTCCAGATTAGCGAGGTAAACACGGAGCGATTTGTCTGATTCACGTCTTGTAACCTGCACCTACTTCAAAAGCGCTGACGGGACCGTCAGAGCGCAGCGCCGCAGCTCATCTGGTCGTGTTTTGAGAAAGAATGCGACCAAAGATGTTTGATTTCTCACAGTGCCACATTAAATTTACTAACATATCATGGGATATGTAGTGTGATAAGCACGGCAACAGTCTCCTAGAGATTACATTTGTTGTGAAAGACGTATGCTGTCTTTATTTCATTGTTGTGGTAACGCAATCACTGCCCGGACTATTGCTGCATTCATATTTAGTAGAAAAAAATAATTCTTTTTTTGTAATTTTCAGCATTTTTTAAGGTTTTGATTGTTTTTGTTTTTACCTTTTTTTCCAGGTAATTTTCTTGTAACTTTTTACAATTTTTTTTGCAAATTTTTGAGTTACATCTTGGTAAGTTGCCCCATTGCTTTCTCCCTATGTTTTTCAAAGAAACAAATCCACTTTGCTCAGACCTCATGGGGTTAAATGAACTGTGTCACCACATGAGACGGAAAGAATTGTCATTGTTTGTGTGATCAATCTGCTGATGGATGTCTGAAACAGACCCACCCAAATCATCACATGTTGCATCTTTCCGGTTGCCAAATATCTTCGTGTTGTGATCACTTTATTTCTGGCATTGTAGCGTTGGGCGGGAAATGTGAGCGCATCTCTGATCAACCACAAACATCATCCGTGCACACTATTCATTAACTCACTGTCCTTTATTCCCCCTCCTTCTTTATCTGTCCATCTTTTTCTCCTGCACCTTAGGAGCTCTCTTAACCCTTTGAAACCTGAATCGACGTCAGTTTCCTTGTGCTGCATTGAGATGCCTTTCACAAGCATTTAAACCTTTAAAACCCAAGAAAACTGTTTGATTCCTTTTGAAAACAATGAAAAAAGGCAATGAGAAACTTGGTAGGGATGTCCTGCAAATTGCAAGAAATTAGTAAAAGGTGTCCAAAAATGACTTAAAAAATGAGAGAAAATTATCAAAAAAATAATTTAATTTTTTTTTTTACAAAAATAACTACTTAAATTCATTTAATATTGTACAGAAACATATTAATATTTTAATTCATCACTTTTTTTCCAGGTCATTTTCTTTTTTAAAAAAACTTTTCTTTAATGCAAATTTTCAGGAAATTGTCTTGTAACTTAATTTTTTTTTTAATCATTTCTAGTAAAGCTGCTGATCACCTTCTTCTAATGTTGCTAAAAAAGAAAGAGAAATAAGGCCAACTTGTTCAGTTTCAAAGACGGATAAACATGCTTTGTCAATAACTTTTATCTTTACCAGGAACTCGATTTAATTGTAAGAGGAAATTCTTTGAAGACTTTGTATTCTTTGTAATTCTCAGACGGCAGAAGTCTTTGTTCGAGGAAGCTTAATAAATTCGGCCCCAGCATGTTAGCATCATCACAGTGAGCACTGTACAATGTTGGTGTTCCTGCACAACTCACCTGAGAGAGATGATCCATCTCTCCAAGCAGGTCACTGAACATGGCGTCTATGTCGTCCATCTGAGAAGACAGAACAAAACATTTTAGATTTTAGCAGCAGCACAGAGTTAAAACACAATGTAGAGAGTCGATTACAGGACACAGCAGGAACTCAAAAATGTTGAATAATCTCAGTTCAGTTAAAATTCAGCTTCTACTAGCACCAGTGCTTACAGGGACAGTTCACTAAAATCAGAAATACATATTTCTCCTATTACCGGAGTGTTATTTGTCACTCTGTTGTTTTGGTGTGAGTTGCCGAGTGGAGATATCAGCTGTGGAAATGTCTGCCTGCTCCCCAATATAAAGAAACTAGACGGCACTCAGCTCATGGTGCTCAAAGCACCAAAGAGAACATTTGAAAACTCAACAGCAATGTCTCTGTCCAGAAATCATGACCCTGTGACTCTAGATAGTCCACAGATCTTGTGAGTAGTTTTGTGTAGGAACTATTTTCTTTTTATCAACTACACCCATTAACCGTATCACCATGCGGAAGGAACATGGATTACTGAACGTGCCTACCAGTAGGTCCAAAATGACCACAAAGGGATGCAGAGCAACTGCAGAGGAACTCAAAATGGCATTAAAAATGACAGGGAGACATGATGACTACAAAATGGCATAAATCAACCACAAAGAGATGCAAAAAGACCACAAAGAGATGCCAAAGATCTGCAAAAAGACTCAAAATGACCAGAAAATAACATAGAACAACCACAAGAAAAATCAAAATGACAAAAAGGGACACAGAACATCTAAAAAAAGACAACAACAAAAAAATACCTCAGAGAGATGCAAAACCACAAAAAGATGCAAAACAACAACAAAGACACAAAACAAACACCTGTGTGTCTCTAATATAATTAAACTAAAAAAACTATTTTTCTGTACTTCAAAATAAATTGTGATTTTTTTTACAAACTTGAAGTACAGACTACAAACTCGCATTCGGGTGTCTCTTTGATGTAATTTTTTGTCTGTTTCAGTTGTTTTGTGTCCTTTTTAGTCATTCTGTATCCCCCTGTGGTTGTTTTATGTCATTCTGAGTCTGCAGCTCACACCAAAACTATGTAGATTGATAAAAAGCACCACAGGTAAGAGGACAAATTTGTATTTTTGATTTCGGGGTAAACTGTCCCTTTAAATGGCTTGTCATGCAGCAAACGGAAAAAGTTGGGATATAAACTGTATAGATAAACCTGCATAAGGCCACCAACTCCTGCACAACAACATTTTTGTGGTATGGGGATACAAACACTCTTGGACACTTGCATGCAAAAATACACAGTTTGGACATGTCTGTCACAACTGTTAAAACAGATAAACAATATGTAAAGAGCGCTTAATCACTCCACAGAAATCCAATCTCTGTGTCTAAATACGTTTAAAGTCGCCGCCACTGTAATGCAACGTCTCCACAAAATGTCACCGCAGCGTGTGTGGCAGGTTGAAATAGTTTCCATGTTGCTCTGGCTGTGAAGTCGCACTAGCTGTTTTTATGGCCATCCAGCAGACAAATGAAGCACATACTGTATAAACTGTGGAAGGATGTGGCTGGAGAACGCAGGGCTAAATTCGCCGAATTCTGCTAAATATGTCACAGGTGGAGAGAGCAAACAAACCTCTCTGAACATGATTTAAAATCTGCATCATTTGGCTCCACATTTGAGGATACAGAATTCAAAATAAACTGCTACTTTCATTTCGTTTTGTTTTTGTTTTGCTTTTTATGCCTTAATTTCATTAGGATAGTTCACCCCCTGAAACCTGCATCGCCATACTGTGTACGCCTTTTACAAGCGTTTTAACCGCTGAACCCTAAAATCATGGTTTAGTTTCTTTCAGAAACCATGGAAAAAAAACAATCAGCAGCTTGACATGAAATGTCCCAAAACTGAGAAAATGACCTGCAGAAAATATACATTTAAGACAATTGAAATTTCTTCTGCAGGAGCCTAATCACTGAATAATCTGTGTATTACGGGTGACAGCTCAAGCCCATGTATGTCACATTCTTTGCACTAAAAATTGATCATTTCTGAAAACAGGGTTTCACCGAGATCAAAGATTTTCATCAGGCAGCACTTTGTGGTACTCAGCGTCAGGGTTTGTCCATATGGAGGCGGCAAATAGCCAGCTTTAGGGTCGAAAATGCATCTCGCATGTGGAGCGGCTTAAAAACCAAACTGAAGAATGAGCTCTGTGCCTTGTGCCAACTCTTTGAGACTGTTGCTATGTGCGGTTATCATTAACAATAAATATCTCTATAATGTAAAGCCACAGCAGCATGCACAGAAACAAGAAGCAGAACATATAAGGAGGAAACAGCAAACGTGGAGGCGGCAGTGGTTGCAAGATATACATACAGCAAGAACTTTCACATGCTTCTTGTTTGCATGTTAACCCTTTGAAATCTGGATCAGCGTCACTTTTCGTGTGCTGCATTTAGATGCCTTTCACAAGTCTTTAAATCTTTGAAAAAAAGACGGGGGGGGAAAGGTGATGAGCAACTTGGCAAGAAGTGTCCTGCAAATTGCAAGAAATTTCAAAAAAGCTAGAGGAAAAAATTCCAGAGAATTTAATGTCTAATTATTCTAATTATATATTTAAAATTATTATAATTTTTCCCATTTTTCCTTTCTTTTCTTTTTTCTTTTTCTGTGTGCAAATTTCCTGGTAATTTTCTACCAATTTCTTGCAATTTTTGGATCATTTCCTTTTAAGTTGCTCATTGCCTTCTTCTCATTATATTGAAAAAATAAAGCCATTTGTCCAGGTTTCAAAGGGTTAACATATCACTTCACGTTTATTCTGATAACTCCTATGGGATGCAGACAGTAGCACGTCCAAGATGGACATGTTGCCGTCCTGCAACAACAAAATACCTGGAAGCACACATGGTCGACAGACTGCCTCGCTGATATAAACTCTGACATTTAAACTCATAATATGGTATTTGTTTGCAGTATTTTCTGGTCGTAATAATTTCTTTCTGTGCATTTTGTGCAGATAATTCATAAACACATTTGCATTTTTTGTTCGTATGGTGCAACTAGATATAACTCGACTGTAACCATCTTAACAATTTGACACATGTTCATGCATTCTTTCTTCATGTGCTAAAAACATGTCGCCTCTGGCCTTTTTTTCCTGTATCTCATTAAGTTGTTATGTTACGTTGCACAGCTTAATTCTGTGATCCATTAACCGCGGTCCTCTTCACATATCTGAGCGCTCAGTGGATGCTGGAAACGGCTCCAACAACCCGTGACCCCGAATGCAATTAAATACATATTTAAGCTGTCAGTTTTATGCATGTTTCAGTCTGTAAAGCCAAGCCTCGTGTCTTGTTAAACCTGCATTGACTGACTTTTTGGCCACTTGGGACACATAAACACATAACTCATATTTTATTACAGATTATAATTTAATGTGGCAAACATGTCGGCAAAGAGGTGTTTATTAACACATCTAACTAACATAAGGAAACATTAGCTTTCATTTGGAGTTGTGATTCTGGTCATCTGGAAATTGCACGCCCAATATTTACTCCTCTTTTGGCTCTGTTTTTGGTCTCCACCAACTCTTGAGGGAAACATGTAGTTGTTTAGTAGCTAAGTGCTCAACTCTGTTCAGCAGCTTATTTCTTTTTAAAGTATTGTTATTGGAAGAATAATGCAAATCACAGAGCATCCAAGCATTCTTCCATTTTTTTCCCCTTGCCCTCCTGCCTCCAAAAAGAGATCATAACAGAAATAAAGGCAACAGTCGTGGCAAAACCTACAGGTTACAGTGACACCAAAATAACCAAAACTCTACAAACATAAGATAGGAGAATAATATTAAATATTTAAATGAAGATGACTGAAAAATATAGCAAACAAATGGGAAAAAAGAAAAGCAGCTAGTTTCTAACTGTGGCTGTCTACCATTTGATTCTGAGGTTTTGTTATGTTTTTCAAAAAACAGCTGCCTACTGAGGTAGCAAACGCTATGACTCCAGTAACAGGGCTTCCCACACATTCATTTACTTGTAGCAGACCGTGCTGTTGTTCATTGCACCACACTCTCAGAGCGCAGTGCATGCTGTTGGCACAGATGGAGCAGCAGAACACTAGGTTCATTCAGAGTTAAACTCAACTGTTCATTACGCCGGGCCTAAATGTTTGCTCTCACTCACTCTGCACTCTGCTTCTCCTCTTATTAATCCATCTGATCTACTCTGACCGGATCAACTGATAAATCATCCACACCACAACTAAAACTGCTGCTGAGGGGTGAAAAGTATCTCATGATGAGTTTTGCCTGCGATGTGTTCATGGACCCTGGGGCACAGAATTTAGTTTTTATGTATTTAACATTAACCTGCCATGGGACTTAAGATGGAAATTAAACTCTGACTATAAAAAATGAAATCGGAAAAAAAGAAAGATTAAAAAGATACAAAAAGATACACAAAGATACACAAACACAAAATCCCCACCCCACATAAACACTGAAACAGCGACCGCTACAGCTCTGCCTATGCTCTGTGAATCTAGGGTTAAGCCAACCAAGTAATGTTGTCGTTATGGGAGCGCTTGTCTGGACGGCACTCAAAAGGGCCAAACTTTTAGCCTCTGAAGCATTTAAACATGTGACTCATATAAAAATCCCACCCCAACACCAATTGTCATTGTTGAAATTAGCTATAGAGCAAGCAGCAAGCAAGTTAATTTCTGTTGTAAAGTTGAGTATTTTAACGAGGGGCCATGAGAGGAACTGCAGTTTTTTGCACTTCTGCATTGGCTTCATTTTTCAGCCTCGGAGGTTGCTGCTTGTAAGAAACTCAACAGAGTGGCATGAAAAACCCTGGCCTCTGGTGTTTTCCTGGCGGTGTAATCGCAGAGCTCACAATGGCGTAGGCGTCTTGCGCAGGCTCGAGCTCTGTGTAGAGCCCACGTACAACTATTAATCAGCCTGCACCTCAAACGTGGGCGACTGAAACTGACCGGCTCATGTTTTTCTCTCCATGTTAACATAGAAGAAGCAGCCAGAAGTGCATGGGAGTAAATGCAATGCTACCAAATGTCACAAATGTCTACCAAAATCACAGCTGTTGCGATTTGCATCACCACAACGTGTAGTTACATTTCTGTTGTGGTGCACATCAGGCTGCTGGCTATACTGTAGGCACACTGTGTTATGTGGAAGCATAAACCAGCCTTAAGGTGTCAGTTCTCTTTGGGCTGATCACTATAAGGAACTTCTTTCAAAAAGTCATGTGATCCATTATTAACATAAAAATATTGATTATAGCTGCATCAGTTTTATATGTTTAATAACCTTTTTTTTTATTTTTCTTAATACTTGCTGAGACAGTTTTCGATTTGGATCACACAGCGATATTTATCATCTGAGGAAGAGTGAATAAATTCTCAGAAGTGACTCTAAATATGTTGGACCACAGCAGACGTGTGTTTGGCTTTGTTTAACTTCACACTGATGTATTTTACACATTACAGCTGCAGCTCGAGGTACGCAAAGTGCTTATTCTGCTCTGTATACGCCAACTCATCTGTGGTGTTTTTGACATAAATTTGGAGCCTCGGCCCCCCGCTCGTTATCGCTCTCTGCACCACTTGGTTCTTCTTCATACACTGATATATATGTATACGCACACTAATGTGCATATGCACAAACACATACAGTACTCAGTCCTGCCTGTGCTGCTCAGTCTCATTCTGTGTTTACGCTGAGTGCTAAACAGACCATCCATTAAACTGGTGATGAGGTAGAAGGGGAAGTGCAGAGGATGGTCGTGGACTATTGCTTCCATATGAAAGTGAACTTTTTTATCAAGAGCTCTACCTTTGTGGCTTCTCGGGACTTCTGCCTCACACATGTGAAAGTCGATCCTGACTTCTGTTTCCGTAACTCTCTCTCGTACACAGGTACACCTATTTACAGTCAGTCATCCCGGGCATGTGCTCATCAAAGCACGTTTGTTTATGAATTCCATGCTCTCATCGGGCATGTCCGATGGCTGCTGCCGTCTCCCTCTGTGGTCTCACACATCAACAAAGCGGAGAACCGCCAGGAGACAGACAGCAGGCGCGGACGGGCCAAAGCCAGAGAACAAAAAGCGATTTATTGAGACTTATATGCATGAAAGGAATCAGAAAGCTTTGCCTGCTGACAGTAAACCAACATGCTTTCTCTTTTCTTGTGGTTGAGAGCTTCTTACTGTTTTCTAATTAGTTGCACAACCATCCACTGGCAGGAGGACATGTGTTTGTCCTAAACAAAGCTGATGTAGCTGCTCAACTATTTAACTCTTAAAAGGACGAATAGAAGGGAGAAGTATATATTTTACACAACAGTTTTTGATTTTAGATGAGCATATTTGTATTTTATTGATTTACTTTACAAGTGATGCAGATCTATCACGTATAAATGTCTTCAGGTCTTACCTCGTCTGTCTCTTCCACACATGGGAGCATCACAAAGTGTGTGTGAATTTCTCAGGGGGGTCAGTTTATGAGTAACCACGAGAACATGTGACTTTGTCTGAACGCTTCTGCAGATACTACGTTTCCTGTGAAATCAGGAAGTGGATTAAACTACACAAAGCAGAGTGAGGTTTACACGTCTAATTATGCTGCATATATGCACTGCTGCACAGCTACTGACCACGATGTTCTGGTCTCTTCGTTTTTGTTTCTCACACCTACAAACCAACAGTAGAGCAGCCACAAGTGTTGCCACCTATGTGGCCAATTAGACCTGCGCTCACGACTTTTTGGGAATGTGCGGGACATAAGCGGGGGACGGCTGTGGCTCAGGAGGTAGTGGTCGTCCACTAACTTGGGCAAGGATCTGAGTGGCCATACTGCGCCCATCAGTGCGTCACTGTGCATGTGAACGGCACTTTTGGTGGCCGAAAGTGTGTGAACGGGTGAATGCTGGCCCGTGTTGCACTTTAATACCATACTTTACACTTTAAATTAAAAAATATTTCTTTATTCTTATCCTGATTGATTGTCAACTTTATTCATTTTTTTTAAATTTATTTAGTTATTTTCTGTATTTATTTCAATATTTATTTTTTTTATTTTATTATTCTATTGATCTATTTTAATATTTTTTTATTTAGTTATTCTTGTGTCTATTTATACATTTATCTCCATAGATTTTACTTATTCCTGTATTTATTCACACATTTATGTGTATATTTATTTATTTATTTATTTATTTACTACTTTAAGTCACACATATTTAAGCTATTTTTTGATGTTTTTTACTTAATTTTGTCCCAAATTTGAGGGCAGTGAGATAACTATTTCAAATATATCACCTAAAAAATTGTCACCATATTTTTACATTTGGCGCCCCGTACTGTTGCACCTGTCAAGACGGGATATTAGACATCTTTGTGTGAAATTTGAGGAGTTTGTTGACATCAGCAAATCTCTTTTTCTTTGCCAGCACTTAATGTAACATCTTTTTTAAGGTGTTTCATATGCGTCCTCGGTTTATTTTACATCTTGTATCAATGCCTTTAACTGACTGATGTAGAGCACTTTGCATGGCCATGTTACTGAAAGTGTTCTGCTAATAAATTAGTGTCGCCTTAACGAGGGAAAATCAATTAGCACAAGTGGAAACATCTGTGTGAGTTTCAGCGGGTCAGCTGCAGTAATGCAGCATGTAACTAAGAGACGACCTACAGATTTGATGAAAAGAAAACAATATTATTATGACTATTGTTTTTAAATGAGCACTGCAGTTCTATTAGAAAATCATATTTATTGGACTAAACGCTCATACTTTATCTGTCATATAGGACAAAGTGACTTGCAGGACAAAGACATTTATCCTAATTAATAAGTAGAAAAGACTGGGCGTAATGGACACAAAAACTCTGTAGCTGTTATCAAAGTACTCTGAGCTAAAAGTTATGCAGTCTTATACAACAGTCCTGCAATCAGTCCCATTTTCATTTGTGGATTAACCCTTTAGGACTCGCTTCAATACTCCACACACTCGTATCCCTCCGCGCGCACAAAATGCACTTTTCAAAATCAAGCTTTTAAAAAATAATATACATTAATATTATTTACATAAAATGCACCAAACAGTCCCTGAGGGTTACACTTTGAGATAATTTTGAAGGCTGCAGTTTGAATATGATGGCACAGTTGATGTGGAAAGATACAGAGATAATAATAGCACATTTTTGAATAAAGCAGATGGTGTGAAAGGAAGGTGTGAAATCCCACAGTGTGAAAACAGTCATGCAGACAGTTTATATTACTGCTGCAGGGCTAAAAGACATGAACAACATCAGACGCTCGGACTGTGACTGTGGACACTTTATCTGGCCTCCATGTGTAATGTAACCGAGTAATAATACTTTGCTAAAGTACTTAAGTATTTTGGAGGAGCATCTGTACTTTGACTTTTTATATTTCTGTCAACTTTTACTCAGCTACATTTCCTAAATAAAGTGTATACTTCTACTCTGATACATTTCACCTAAGCAAAATAAGGAATGAAGGGATGAATGAAAGAATAGGAAAAATGGATTTTGTTCTTTAAACCCTTTAAGTTTTAACAAGATGTTTTTTCTTTAAGTGTAATGCACGCTTTATTTCAATGTTATAAGAAAATAAAGTTCACGATCCTCAGAATTCAGACTGCTTTCTCTTATTAACAACATTTACTTTTACTTTCAATACTTAAGTACATTTAATATCATAATACTAATACTTAACTCTTTGAAACCTGAGAAATTGGCTTGATTTCTTTCAAAAAACATGGGAGGGCGGCGAGAAACTGAAATGGCCCAGAAATTAGCGCAAAATTTGTAAGAATTGACAAGATATATGGTGGAGAAAAAAAAATAAAAAAATAAAAATGGTAAGTGAAAAACAAATAAGCAAAAGAAAAAAACAAAAACAAGAAAGTGCTAAAAAAAAAAACTAAAACAATGATCAACAATGTTTTCCTTTTTCTGTAAAGTAATTTTAAATATTTTAAGAGAGTTATAAATGTAGTTTTTCTCTTTTTGTGAATTTCCTGGTCACATTTTCTTATTTTTTATAAATATAAATAAATATAAATTTCAGAGACAATTCAGAGGTAAAATGGCTTTGAAAAGCTGTTTTCATATGACTTTATTTTTATTTCCTTTCTATTTCTTTTTTATGTCCCTTTTTCATTTTTTTTCTTTTTGTTGATATTATCTTGTCTTATTATCTATGGACCTCTCTAAAAACTGAGTCCTTAATAAAGCTTTGAATAATAAATCATCTGAATCAGCACAAGAAAACTGATGTTGATCCAGGTATTAAAGGGTCAATTACAGTAAATATCTGATACTTTCAGACTTTTACTGAAGTAATATTCTAAAAGGTAACTTTAACTTCTGCCAGAGTCATTTTCTGGTGAGATATCTGTACTTTTACTCTCATGGGCCTCTCTCATCCAACACCGCTGTTAAACACAGAGTTGACGTCAGCAGCGACTCTCAGAATCATGTGTGGTCTCGCTGTAAGTGAGTAAATTAGTAACCGTGTCTAAATGTGACCCTGCTATCACCTGCTGCATGTGTGCATCTGTCCTTCAAAAGCACAACTCTCAATAAAACCCCAAAGTTTCCGACTCCATTCAGTCATTATGTGTCTGTTTATAAAAAACTGCTTCTGAGAGGTGGAGGATTTACTGACCTGCATATGTTCAGTGTGTGTGTGTGTGTGTGTGTGTGTGTGTGTGTGTGTGAGGGAGTTTCATTTTGCCCTGAAAATGAGAAGAGGGGAAAACGGTTAAATGGTTCTAATGTGGGTTAAAGCTTTAATCAAAGCCATGCGGGGTCAGGGAGGGAAATGAGAGTGCCAATATAGTGTAATAAAGTTGACGTTCTACAGGGAGAGGCAGTTTTTTGGCTTTAAAATATCACCACTGCACCCTAATCTAGTAATCCAGAGGAGATCAAAGCTTTGGTGCCATATAAAGCAGAGATTTTAATTCTGACAGGGCTTGTTAAACCCCTGGAGGGCTGATCCTGTTGTTAAAAAATTATGGCAAAAGAAAAAAAAGAGAAAAAAGAAAAATAAAGAGCTATTTTCCTTTGAATAATGTGAAAATCTCTATAAACTAAATATCTGAAATTCCACTGGAGCATTTGCAGTTCTGGTAACTCATGAACTACTCATGAATGACCCACAGGAGTGTGAGCATAAAAATAACACCAGAATTGTCCAAATATCTACCACATGCACAGCTTCAATAGGAATAGTGACTCGGCAGAGTGGTATGTCCGGGAAAGCTAGGGGTTAATTTAAGACTAGGAGCAAAGCCTGTTGCCAATTAGGAGCAGTGAGCCACATGTGGGCTAGACGCAGCTACAGTATCTCCAGAAGGGGCAACGGGGGCAGAAACCGCGGTGCGCGCGATGGAGACAAGCTGAATGTTTGTGAAACCACTTGTACAAGAGCAACTGTCACTTACATGTACGACCAATAACTAATTTAAAGGATTTTTTTCTCTTAATGAGATGATCATACAAGATCAGGACTGAAGGATTGATGCGCAAAAGGGGCCGCCACTCACACGTGGCCTGATTCCGTTTTTACCGTTCAGCGTTGCAACATGGCACGTATCGCTGCTATTTTTTTACTTTGCGTAACATCTTTAGTCAGCGGAGCTGAGAGCGTGTCTGAGGTGTGCCGCGGGACGCGTTGCTACTCAGGACAGGACTGGAGCAGACCGTGCGTCGGAGCGCACTGCCAGGGGCGCATGGAGGCAGCAGCGACCCGACGACAGTTTCACCACTCCGCGCAGTCCAGACAGGGACAGGTCTACACGGGTTACCAGCAGGATGCTCATTTCAGTCATCAACAAGCCCAGAGCGCGCCGTTAGCGCCGTACACCATCGTCCAACCTCAGCAGGGAGGCTTTGCGCAACAAGCGGGCGCGGATGGCACCAGGAGGACGAACCCGAGGACCATCACGGCGGAGGTGTTCCATCCTGGCTGCGCCGGTGGGACCTGTCCGACCACGGGCTCCCAGCGCCCCACGAGCGATGACAGTGCAGCGCGGGAGTGCAAAGGCATTGGATGTAAACTTCCACACCGGATGCGCCAAAAGTCCAAACCCTGTGTCGGAGACGGCTGCGGTGCGCACGCGGGAGACGACGGGAGAGGACACTCTTCGCCGGTTCATGTGACAGACAGAGCGGCGCAGTTTCTGGATGAGCTTCCAGACTTTGGGTCGGAACGTGGCGCATGGATACAGCTGACATGTGACATGAAACCAGGTCAGTATCAGCATGTGTGTGATCAGCCAAAAAATGGAAAGAGAGATAAACTAATTTAACCCTTTGAAACAAGGACCAACATCAGTTTTCTGGTACTAGTAGCAGTTGTAGATTAAGATTCCTTTCACAAGCATTTAAAGCTTAAAAATCTGAGCAGATCAGCTGGATTTCTGTTTAAAAAACAAAATCAATGAGATAGAAATTGGCAAAACGTGAGTATAAAACGACCTGAAACATAGTTTTTTTCTATAGATGAAGAGAGAAAGTTATAAAAGTTATATATACATTTTTAATATAATATATATAAAATTCAGATTTCTGCTTTTTAGCTTGTTTATTGTTTTTAGGTGTTTTTATTTATATTTTATTAAATCATTACATAACTAGGGAAACTTACTTTTCTTTTCCTTTTTGTGCAATTTTCAGGTGGTCTTTCTTGTAAATGTTTTGCTCATTTCTTGCTAATTTTTGGGTAATTTCTTGTAAAGTTGCTCATTTTCTTCTTTCCATGTCCTTGAAAGAATTAAAGCCAATTTGTTCTGGTTCAAAGGGTTAAACTGCAGCCACCTCAGTGAGAAAATAGCTCTAACTTAAATTGCTATGTGATATTATTCTTTCTTTGGCGCAGGGTCTAATGAGCTACCCTCAGAGGACGCTCTTGTGCTGCAGCTGCAGCTGTCGAAGAGCCAGGAGAAGCTCGTTGAGGCCCTCAGGGGCCAGCAGGACGAGGTCAGGGAGCTGCAGAGGCTCCTCAGTGAGCAGCAGGGGACGCTGGTCAACCAGCAGAGAGAAATCCTGGAGCAACAGAGGAGGATGTACGAACAGATGGAGCAAGTAAGGCTGCTGTGGCTGATGATGAGGGAGACGCTGACAGCTGGTGGATGGAAAACACCTGACCCGCAGAAGTTTCCTTCTGTTAGATGATGCTAACCTCCCTGTGGAGGATCTACTGCATATGGGGATCAGACAAAAATATGTTCTGCACCAAAACCCATCTTAAACCAGGCCACTTCTGCTTGGAGCAGACTAACAGTGCACAAAATAACCCCACATTTTGCAGTTTAATTTGTGCACTCATCCACAAAGCATGACGGTCATCATCATGATCACACAAAAATGTTGTTTTTCTGCCTCCAGGTTAAAGCCCAGTACAACATAATGATGGACAGCATCAAACAAACATCTTTCCAGAACCTGCAGGGGGAGCTAGACAGTCGCATGGAGACCATGAGCGGGCAGGTTCGAACCCACCAAGCACAGCAGGCTCTGTCTCTGCACAAGGTGGACATGGAGGCCAGCGTGATGGAGGTGAGCTGCATCACGAATACAGCGTAATCAAAGTTATAATTAATAAAAAAGCTCCTTAGCATTGACCAAACATTGACTTTTTCCCACATAAAAGTTAATGCATACGATGTCAAGTTGGCAACTTGTGTTATAAAATAACGTTATCAGTGTTAGTATACTCGCCTGGCATGCTTTATAGGTAAAAGTTTGCTTGCTTGCTACAACTAATAGTTGCAGATAAGGCTGGGCGATACGGAATAAAGTCTTATCACAATATTTTTTTTCACGATATACATATACATAAAATCACTATTTCTGTCAAGCTTAAAGGTTCCCTTTGACTCCCAAGTGAGATATCAAGATACCATAAGGTTAATTTGATTTAAATATTTATTTTTGGTAATTAAACATGACAAATATACTGTAGAACAGGCATCACCAAGTGGCGGACCTAGGTCCAGTTACTAAAATGTCCTCCCAGCAAAGGTCCGAACCTCAAACCTAAAATCAATATCATGATTACTTGAACATTTTACTTCAATTATGATTATTTCGGTTTTTGCCTTCATAGTTCACAGACAGTTTCGTTTGACCATGGTGTGTTGGACTGTAATAAACTGATGATTTATTAATATTCATTAAACTTTCCAGCATTATATAAATCTGAAACAAACTTCAGGTAAATTGAAGCACATTGTGCTGATAATAGGCCAACCTCTCCTGACTGCAGGACTCTGACTTCAACTTCTGTCAAACTTCTGTGCTATTAATCATTTTCCTCAGGAATTAATAACTTTTGAGTCGGCCTACTTCTCCCATAGCTGCCAACAGCCTGCCAACATTCCCAGTTAGAGAAAAGCTGAAAATAAGGTCATGTGCTTGTGGCCCCGGGCCCCTAAAACATTACATCTGCCCCTGGTAATAATAATGAAAGCTCAGCGCGAGCGGCTGGATGAGACACGGAGCGATGCGTCCTGGTGTTTCTAAATAATTCATCCAAAGTCTGATTAAACCTGAAACTAACACAAAGTGGTCTGTAGAAGTCTGAAGAAGTCACTTTCCACCTCTGCATATCTGGCTGTTTCAACACTGTGGCTGTCAAACACTCTGCTGTTCTAATTCAAAAATTCAATTCAAATTCAAGCGTTGCAGCAGTACAAGGGTAAGTACAAGGGTAGAAAAGTTGCATGCATGAAAGGTTAAATAGAAACTAGGAACAAAATAACAGAATGTATAATTTTTTATCCTCAATTGTTGACATTATTTTAACATTTTCTGTCATTTCTGCTGCCCTGAAACATCACGTAAACGTCACATTACGATATTTCTTAAGAGCACATGAAGGCTATGTGCCTGTTTTTCTTCTATTTCTCCAAATCCTTTTCAGTTTGGAATAACTTTTATATCCACAGATTATCTCCTGCAAAAGCATGCACTCTACTATAGAAGAATTTCGAATAATTAAGTAAAGCAATAACTTTATCTCGTCTGATTTAATCTAACATATTAAATGGTTTGGACAAGTAAAACTGTATCTGCAATACCTGACAACTGGTTAGCTACTCTACAGTGCTTCTTCTAGTGGATGTATTGGCCCGATTGTTATGTTAAGTGACGTGTTTGATGCCACCAGGTGGGGCGCTCCCTGTTGGCTTGTGGGAGCTGTGGACCTGATGAGTATTGCGGCTTCAGCAGCGGATATCCTCGCTGTGAGAAATGTACCATCTGTCCTGCCGGCTTCTTCCTGGTCGACCAGTGTTCAGTCCACACAGACAGAATCTGCCAGGTTCGCAATATCATCTTTTTACTTTTTGACATTTTAACTCGTGGACATAAACAGGACTGGACTTATATGTTAAAGCAGAAACACTTTCCACTGTTTCACCACTTAATAATATTCAACTACAGTTTTCATGTCATAGCAAAAGACTAAAGACACAAATAGCAGGAGACAGGATAATAAAGCTATCAGGACTGAATTTAATTGGCCTATAAATATCACTGGACTTTGGTGACATGTTGGTCACAGTTAAAACTGCAATTACTGATTTTTGGCCAGTTGGGGGCAGCAGAAACGAGCTGTAAACACAAAACTCGTTCACAGAGTACAGACAGAAGGCTCTATTTGTTTTCCTATACCTATCTAACATCGAGCATAAATGATCCTAAAAGTTATTATTATGTGGGTTTATCACGACAAGGGACACCTTTTACATACACATCATGTCATTTGATTATAACAGCTTTAATTGTGCAATTTGTGGAGCTTTTTGGGGTGAAAGTAGCTGCCCAAAACTACACCATGAAAGTGCACCAAAACAGAAAAGTAATAAAACTTAAAACAAGAGCTAAAAGACGCGACTCCCTTTAGCCATTTTTGATATAAAATATTATAACTAAGAATTGCTTTAACAGTGCTGATTAATTCATCATTACAGGACAGAGATGAATGCCTTGAAATAGCTGATCTGTGTGGAGATGTACAGAAGTGTCTCAACACTCCAGGTAACATGAACTACTGAGAACTTTTGTCTATTTTTTGCATTTTTTTATTTCAAAGTTTTCCTTTTTAGGCATTTGTTGAACTACTAACTGATTGTTTATGGTTAGAAACAGTGCAGTTTGACATTTGAACTCTGATCTTTTAAATCATCAGGTGGATTCAGGTGCCAGGGCATGACAGAGCGAGACGCCACCTCGGGAATGTGCGGCCACGGTTACTTCTTCAACCCGGACATGGACGAGTGTCAGGCCTGTGCTGAGTGTGACGGGGAGCCCGTGGCTTCACCTTGTACCTTCCTCACAGACACCATCTGCTCCGGCCCTGCTGCTGCTGCTGCTGCTGCTGCTGCTGCAGGCGACAGCGCCCTCTCTCTGTCCTGGGCCGCAGATGTGAGCCTGCCTGGCGCAAGAGGCCACGTCCTGGCTCACGCCTTCCCCAGCGTGCAGCTTCACATCCAGGGGAGGGGCGATGCGGGTCTGGTGTCCATTGAGGACGGGCGCCTGGTGCTCAGGCAGCACGGCTTGGTGTGGCTGGATGAGAATTTGTCGGTGAGCCACGGCTGTCGCAGCTTCATCCAGTTGTGTCTGCGTCTGAACAGCACAGACAGCTCTGAAGGTCGCGACCTCAGCGGTGTCAGGATCGAGCAGCAGGAGGGAAGGTCGCTGCAGAGCGTAAGCACCAGCGCGGTAGCAGAGGTCGCCCCGGGTCACAGGATCGCCCTCTTCCTCCGGAGCGCCAGCCACCACTGTAACCAGAGCAGTGAAGGTCTGCAGCTGTATGATCCATTAGCGCCGCCGTTTAGTCTCCTCTGGCTTTCCCATGACACCGGGGCTGTTGCCATGACAGCGCAGGCTATGGTGTCTGCACACTACCACACAAACTATCGCCCTGTCTTCCGCACCACCTCCACATCGGACCCTTACGTGGTGGGGCTGACTCATGACGGACGAGGGATCCGTTTTGCAGAAAGCGGCACTGTGCGTTTTGTATTTCAGCAGGCGTTGTACTCCATGGGCCAGGCGTGCGTGAGCGAGGGCTTCCAGCTGTTGGCGTACCTCAACCGTAACGGAACCGGCACTGAGCTCTGCCGTACCTTCAAACCAGGCGTCCACTACCGGGACACATCTTTGTCTCTGTCTGGAGCGGCTCGGGTCGGCTCTGGGGACACGCTTGGCTTCGAAATCCTCTCTCCTGCTCAGTGCAACGTACGTTTCTTCGGCGATGAGACAGGCATCAGCGTCCTCAGCTTGGTTTGGGTCCCCGCCGCCATCTCTTCCTCTCTTTCTGCCGCCGTGTCTCACACCGGACTTCCCTCAGGAGCAGTTCGAAACAAGCCGCTGTTCTTCCGCCAAAACAGCGCTCAGGTGTCCCAGATGGGGCTGCTGGGGAAGGGATCCACAGATCAGGGACGGGATTTCGTCTTCAGGGAGGGCGGCACGGTCAGTGTGGCTCTGGATCTCAAACTCATTCACTCTTGCAATCTGGTCAAGGTGACTCTTCTGAGGCGGAGTGACCCCGAGGGGTCGGCAGGTGGCCGCGAGGCAGACGGAGCGCGTCCCGTCCCTCTGGCTCAGCAGGTAGGCGGTCAGATGCCGGAGGGCAGCCGCTGGGCCAGTGTCAGCCTGCGGGCGTCCTTCAAGGTTCATAATGGCACAGCGCTGTTCTTCACACTGGACTGCGTACGCGGACGGGTCAACCAGATCAGCCACCAAACAGGAAGTGGAGTGTCAATCCTCTGGGTGGCGGCGTGACATTAAGACATTCCCATGTTGCTTTTTTTATGGTTCTCAGTTCAGACCAGATGTTAATCCATTTATATGATGAACGAGTTTCATTGGTTTGATTTTAGAGGTTAGTTTGACATTTTGAAAAGACACTTTTTGACTTTCTTAACGAGAGTTAGAAAAAATTATTGATACCACTCTCATATCTGTCTGTAAATCTACGGCACCCTGTTAGCTTAGCTTAGCATAAAGTTTAGAAACAACGGGGAAAAAAGCTGTCCTATAGCCCACAGCTAATTTGACTTTGTGTAAGAAAAAATAAAATATTGACTTTAATTTAAAAATGTAGCATTATGCATCAACCATTGTATTTATATAAATGCAAGTATTAATCGTGTGTAATGATATCGACAGAAGTACAACCCCATTCCAGAAAAGTCAGGACAATGTCTAAAACATAAATAAAAATAAATTGCCATGATTGTTTTGACCTATATTCACCTGAATTCAGAATAAGGTCAAGACATTGAATGTACAAACTGATAAAATGCATTGTCATTTGTAAATACACACTTACTCAAAATATGATGCAGCACAAAAGACTCGGAAAGTAGGAAAATTCTCAAAAAACACCATTTTGGAACAATTCACTGGCAAACAGGTTAATTAGTTACCTGATTGAGTTTTAAAGGCGCTTCCTAAAAGACTCAGCTGTTTACAAGCAAGGATGAAATACAATTCACTAATCTGTGAAAAAACTATGTTGACAAACAGTCCAACAAAAGTTCTCAATTCACAATTACTAAGAATTTCTGTATTTCACCATCTACAATCTGTAATATTATCAAAGATTCAGAGAATTTTCAGAAATTTCTGCGTACAAGGGGCAAGGCTGAAAACACACACTGACACTGGCCATCACTTTGACCCCTCAGGTTGCACTGCATTAAAAGCCAACATGATAATATAAAGAATTTTACTACATGGACTCAGAAACACTTTGGAAAAGTTAAGACTCTACCATGCAAAGTACGAGTCACATTTCAACCACATCCAAAAACACAGCCGACTTGTCTGGACCTCAGCTCATCTGACATGGACTGACGCGAAGTAAAAAAGTGTCTAACAAGACAAAAATTCTAATTGTTTTTTGGAAATTATTAACATTTTGTCCTCCAGACTAAAGTGGAACAGGACCAACCAGCTCAAAGTTAAAAAGCCAGCAGCTGTGATGGTATAGTGGGAGTGTTAGCGCCCGTGGCATCATGGGTAACTTGCACATCAGGTGAACGCATCTTGAATGCTCAAAGCTGCATACAGGTTTTGGAGCAATATATGCTGCCATCCAGACTTCTTTTTCAGGGACATCCCTGGTTACTCCAGCAAGACAATAGCCTGATTCCTACAGCACAAAAAATCTGATAACAACCGCTAACATCTGGCTTTTTAATGCCATGAGAATGAGTACAAAAACCTGGGTCAAATGATTTTACAGTTTTTATAGGGTTTTTATCGGCACTGATGGGAACACAACACCCAAGTGAAGACAGAAATTTCAGCACCTAAACCACCGAGATGCAATGACGTGCCATCATTAATAACTGTCTGCCTCCACCTAAGCAACTAAAACACTGATCCAACAACATCTGCACCAAAGAGACTGAATAAGTATATAAAGAGAAGAAACCACTGAAAAGTTTTCAAAGGCTGCTGTTCCTGCTGTTGTCTGCTGTTTACCAGTTCTCCTGCCAACAAAACAAAACACACACACAAAAGCTGACAGAAAGGCAGACTCGTGCCGCAGCGGTGTGTTCACTGGCAGCGGGAATGAAGTCGATCGCCTATGTTTAGCGGCTTTACCTGTGTTTGAAAAACATGCGCGTATGTGCTAATTTTGATGGGAAAAGGGTAAATGAGACTCATTCTGCACATGATCCAACAGTGTGCAGAGACTACAGACTGGCCTGCCTGCAGTCCAGACCCGTCTCCTTTTGAAAATGTGAGGGGAATTATGAAGCACATAACACGACAAAGGAGACCACAGACTGCTGAGCAACTGAAGTTTTACATCAACCATGAATGGGACAGAATTTGACTTTTAAAACGTCAACAATTAGTGTCCTCAGTTCCCAGACACTTACTGAGAGTTGTTAAAGAAAAGGAGAAGCAGAAAAGTGGTAAACACGCCCCTGTCACAACTTTTTTGGAATGTGCTGCAGGCATCAAATTCAGAATAAGTGAATATTTCCATAAAAAAAGACAAAATTTACCAGTTTTTCACGTATCTTGTCTTGGTACCGTCTTAAACTAAATATACGTCAAAAAAAGATTTGCAAATCATGGCATTGTGTTTTTATTTACGTTTTACACCGCTTCAGTTTTTTTGGAATTGGGTGTTGTAAATAATTGCTCTAAATAATTTTCTCACGCTCGAGTTTCCTGCTTTTCGGTTTAGAAATGCCATGTGCTCCACTTCTGTCTTTTATTTATGTATTTCAGTTATTCTGTTGACACCAAAGGACCTTCGGCTCATTCCCACTGTGACTACAGCGTTTTCTGCTGTCGCCAAAAAGCTGTTCGTTCGGCAGTTTTTTTAAGAGCATGTGTTTCATGTTAGCCGCCATTTTCTAATGTGAATATCTACTGCATGCCTTGTTTAATGACCACTTTGTGCATATTATGGACTTAAAGAGATTCATGTGTTTCCCTGAGGCCCTGTTGACATAAAACTGTCCTGGAGAGACAATATGCTATTTTTTAAATATTAACACCTTAAGATATAGTTATTGTTTACTCAAACTAAACTGTAATAAAGTGTATATTTGATGTTTTATATTAAATTCAATAAAAATAGGTTTGTTTTGCCAGATATTTTTGCTGCCTTTGTGTGCAGCGTTGGGCTGCCAGTTCATACAGATCTATGTCGTCGTCTTGATTAGGCTCAGGTAACAGAGCGATCCTCACAAGATCGCGCCCCTGTCCAAAAAATTTAACAAAGAGTGAGGTCAACTTCACATTTTCTATTAGCTCACTGTATGATGGCTAATATTGGCTCATGTTATCAAATGTTTACATAGATTTTGCTGTTTAACAGATATTTGAGCAACTGAGTTAGCTGACTGACTTTTTGATTCATATCTACTTGAGCTAATAACAATGTATGTTATAATATTTTAGCATTTACCATTATTAGTATGTTTTAGCGTTAGCATTCAAAGTTGTTATTGGAATAATATCTACATTTTTAAAAAATGATTTACCGAATGCCTCTCACATTAACGTCACGCAGATCAGGATAATGGAAGCGACAAAGTCGAATTTCATGTTATTTAACCAAGATTTCACAGCATTGATGAAAGCGGTAAAAGACAATGCACGTGAGTCACGTATATCGAATGCAAAATGTTTTTTAAAGTCTGCACGACAGATTTCAAGGCAGTGGAAACAGACATGCACAACGAGAAACACAAAATCACCAAGAAAACCCGCCAACAACCGCCAGCTCTGTTCCACCCGAGTCTCTGCCACGCCTATAAAATATCATGTTTTCTCAACATTTGAAGAAGATCATCTGCATTTTTAATAGACCATAAAAGTCATGTTTTGTGTTACAATAAACATTTGGGCAAAATTGTCATTTAATTCATGGTGACATCAAAAAGTCTTAAAACATCTAAAACCAAACTTGCCAAACTTGTATAATTCTAGTTTGTTGCAACTGCAATTGTGAAATATATATGTATATAGAGAGAGTTGTGTAATGTAATGTAATATCAAAAAATAAATTTAAAAAAGGTAAAGGTTACAATAAAATTACCTAAAATTAGCAGGAAAAACATAAAAACATATACTATTAAATATAGATATACAGAGATATATAGATATTATACAGGAAAAATTCCAGAAAACTGCATTAATAAGTCTAATTAAAAAATTATTTCAAAATTAATAATAATAATAATAATTTACTGTTTATTTATATTTTAGTTTTATAATTTAATATTTCTAATAATAATAATATAATTAAATATATAAATTATGTTACAGAATATATATATATTTTCAGTGCTCTCTCAAGGATATATTCTTGTTTTATTTTTTTATTATTTTTTTTCACTACTTCATTAGTTTTTTGTTGTTGCTTATTTCAAGGATATTTTCTCTTTCTTTTTTTTCTGTTTATCACTTGCTAATTTTTGGGCCATTTCTTAAGTTGCTCGTCGCCTTCTTTTCATGTTTTTGAACGAAACCAAGCCAATTTGCACAGATTTTAAAGACTTATTGGGTGTCAGCCTGCCGAAGGCAAAATGAACTGAAAGTGACATCCGCAGTCTGACCGTGGCCCTCGGGGACCGATCATCTTCAGTCAGAGACGTTGAGTCAAACATGTTTTCTCTTGGCAGAAGCTGCCAGGTGTTTCCTATTACACATCAAAGAGCGCAGGTCCTTTATCACGAGTTTTAACAGTCGAAATTATATTAACCGGGTAGTTAACCCCCTAATAGCCTTCCTACGCACGTCCCCAGTGCGCCCTCTCGCTCCCGGTGTGCTGCTCCGCTTTGGCACAAGATCAGAAAGCATATTACGATCCCGGGCATGTGTTCTGTGAAAAGCAGTGGACCAGTACATGTTATTATTTCAGCCTTTTGAAGTCGTGACCCCCAGGTTAGTGTGTGCTATAGATTATTCAATAAATCATGACTTTTAGGGGATTAGTGCCATTAATATGTAGCTTTGTGTCTCAGAGGTGCTGGGATCAAAAGACCATTTTCACTCGTCTAATTCTCTGCAGTTCGAGGCTGTTTGACCGGACAGTCGCGGTGAAAGAAGCATGAGCAGCACAGTTTGTGAGCTCTTGCGTCTGAAGACAATGAGCAGACCTGAGTCGACTCCAGAGCTGAGAGAAAGCATGTCTCGAGACAAATTGAAACCACCTCCGGGCTGATGGATGGCTGGCTGGGTGAGTTATGGTGGGCCGACGATGATAAAACGTTTAAGGAAAAGGTCAGAGCCCCGCAGCTAGGAGGGCGGAGCTCCGTCTGGCGGGACTAGTTGCCCTTACGCATTAGCACTCGGGATAATAGAGTGCAGATGGAGAGAAAAACGAGGGCACGAGTGTGTCGAGTTGGTGTGAGTGTGTCTTTAGGCAATGTGTATGTTTGTTTGTCTGTGTGTTGGAAAAATATACGTTAATGTATATGTCCCAGAGGCATCATTTTAATGGCTTTTCAAAAACACAACATGTAATAAACCTAATTTGATGCCATAAAACTAAATGGTAACATCTTAAAAGGAACGTCAGTTAAACGCACTGATTGGTGATGTTTTGCATCACGTTAATTTGGGGAATGAACAAAACTTATTTGGGGAATAAGGACTAAATACTCAGCTTGCTTTGTTTGGGGGCCACTTTTGCAAAATGGCAAAAGGCCAGGGGCCAGTCGCAACCGCTCCATACATGTTTGTAGGATTTTAGGACATATCACGAATTTTAGGACATTTTTTAGGATTTTGAGACATTTCTCGTATTTTAAGACTTTTCATAGATTTTAGGACACTTTTCAGATTTTACCATTTTTCCAGGATTTTGCAAGGTTTCTAGGATTTTAGGATATTTCTCAGATTTTAGGATACATTCTACTTTCATTGACTTAATTTTCCTAATACCATAACTTTCATTTTACAGGACAGGTTTTTGTCATGATGTACGTATGTTTTTAGATATAAAACAACACATGATGAGCAGCTACACTGATTTTTATGCACCTGGAAATAGCATGTATTTACTCCATATGCCAAATATAGTAAAAATGACGTCATCAGGTGGAAAATAGTAAAAATGACAACTTCCGAAAGCAAAAGCCCAGAATGACACCCAGATATAATACAATGCATGTTTTTATGGTCCGGGTACGATCCGTTCATTCATTATTCAGTTCCTTCTGGAAAACTAAAACACAAAAAACGTGAGATTTTCGTTTATTTGTTTTTCCGAAAAAAACAAAATATTGAAAAAAATACGTTTTGTTTTCTCATTATCTGAATAAAAGTTAAATCAAATAAAACTAGGAAACAAAAACACAATAACAAGTCAAATTAACATTTTCCTTTATTTTCCATCAATTTCCTCGATTGTGTCATTCTGCAGCGGCTGCGCGGTTATCGTGTACCCACCAAACACGTTGAAAAATCAAGATTACATACAAAGTCAATGCAAAGACGCGATTTGACGCGTCACGCGATGGACGCGATTGCGCGGCGCGTTGGACGCAAAATTCGCGTCGCGTCCAACGCTCGAGTGAAATAATTGAACTTTTGCGGCGTCGTCGCGTGAAGACGCGCGCGACAGCCTATCAGCGTTGAGATCGTCATCGACGTTGACGTATGGACGTCCTGGTGTTCCCTTGCAAAATCTAATCAGATGCATTAGATCAAAATCTAATGCAGCGATCGTGGTTATCTCAGGCATGGTCAACGAGAGAAAGTGAAATGGCGGAAGAAATGTTGTTTTTGCGGGCTCGCGATGGACGCGATTTCGCGCGCGTCGAGCGTTGTACGACGCGCGTCAAAACTGGAGCGTCCGGCGCGACGCGATTTCATTTGAGGCGCGATGAAATAATTTTCATCGCGTTTGGTGGTGTACACAGAAGATTGGCGCTCAGAATTAAGAACATGATGATGATGATCTCAAAAATATTTATATATATTTACGGTATTACCAGAGCCGAGGTCACCAACTTTGCGTACGCCTGTAAGTGTCACTTTTGCGCACAGTTTGGTGCAGTGGAGAGCCCTTTATTCTAGTGCACTAATGCAGCCAAAGCTGGAAAGTGAAACAAGTAACCATGGTAACAAAAGCAGCACACAACCAAAAAAAGTGAAGAGGATGGCAGCGCGTCTTGAGCATCATAAAAAGAATAGTTGTGGATTTTGGAAGTGGGGCTGTATGAGATATTTATGTACAGTCTATACAGCTGGTGGTCGGCGCGCTCCCGGTTTGCAGAAACAGACGGTGCGCGCACCCCACAGGGGGTATTTTAAAACGTGTTTTAAGCACTTTAAAAAAAAGGCATATCTAAAAAATCAATAGAGTATTAATTAGGGTATGCTCTCCACTTTACCCCACCGTCAGACAGCCCTTTTTCCTTTGGCACTACTTTTCTCATCCGCCGCTATCAACCTCTGCATGGTAATATGGAGCCGTGCGCACCGGCCTCCTCACACAGTCTGACACCATTATCTCATACAGCTGAGTCTTGTTTTGGGTAAAAACTGAAACTGACCCGCCCTCACCACAACAATCATTTTTAACATTTCCTTATTAGCGCCTCATTAACGGATCCACCGACCCCAAAAACCGCATGTATGCGTGATTACTCACCGCAGAGAAGACGCTGTTTCCGGCGTTACCTCCTCCACGGATCGATAATCCAAACGGCGAACATTTTCGACCGAGTTTAACCGCAAAACTGTCTCACAACACAAACTTTCACGCTGCTCGCGCAGGATAATCCAGATTTCGTTGATCCAGTCGGACGCTCAGCGTTTCACGTGCACAAACATTTCGGCCAAAACGTTACGATTCAAAATACTTCCGCTCTAAACTGCGCAGGCGCGATGCTCGACCATGCGCACTGACGTTTTAGCCAAAATACTGTAGCGTCCACAACCAACGATGTATCCACGTTCATGACTACATCTAAAGACGTCGTGAGTCTTAAAACGCGGAAGTCCGTTAGCCTTTTAGCACTTCCGGTTCCCTTGTCTTAAAGTCTCTGGGTTTTTTTTAAAATGGGTTTTTGTTAAAATGCCTTAAAAAGGTCTGTGGTTAACACAGGCTGAAGATATTCAGACATTTAAAATACGTACGTATTCAACTTTACTCATCTTAAAAAAGGCGGTTGCTAACAAGAAGCTAAATGGGACTTCAGTGTTTGTCTGGGATGTTAGACGTCATCACACCAGACACAGAAACTCATTAAATCCACCTGTCCACCTTAATAATAATAATAATAATAATAATAATAATAATAATAATAAATTTTATTTATAAAGCGCATTTCAAAAACTCATAGACACGTGCGACCACGACGTGGTTCGTTGGTGGCCTAACAACAGCTTTTTGCTTCTGGCAATTTTATTTACATTTCAAAACACACAAAAGTGTTCGTCTGTGAAGATTATCACACTTAAAATGTGTAAGTCTCATGAACTCATGTTTGTCACAGAGTGTATTTTTTGGCGATAATCGAAAATCCCATTAAAAGATCCCATCAGGTTTTTGACGAGGGAACCTACAAAAATACGTCATCCCTTCACCGCTCTATTTGGGATGATGTTCCAAAACAAAATGGTGAACTCTATTGTTATCTATATTTATTTGCAAAATTTAACAGAAATTTGAAATTATCCCCCAAATTTGTCATTTTTTTATAATTTAATTAAAACTATATAAATGTTGAAAACTGATAAAAGGAATGAAAGCACAAAGCTGTATGATTTCCAAAAACATTTTTCCACTGTATCAAAAAACTTAGTTTATATTTCCCCTTGTGTATTGAGCTATTGATTTCATTTTGTAAATGATTACTATTATAGTTCTATATACTATAATATCTTGCTTTCTGTGGAAAATATGGGGGCAAAAAATAAAGAAATAAACCAGTAAAAGTGATTTAAAAAGAGCTGAAATCTAACTTGAAAAAAAGAGAAATATGAATATATATATATATATATATAATAAATATATGACTATATATTTAAAAGCAACATACGGAAAGTGTATATTATAATTATATTTTTTTTTTCTAGACCTGTCTTTTTTTTAAACTTTTTTTTGTTGTTGTTGCTGATTTCAGGTAATTTTCTTCTAACTTTTTATTACCTCCATGTAAATGTTTGGGCCATTTATTGTTAAGCTGATCATTACCAAATTCCATATTTTTGAAAGAAATCACACCAATTTTTAACATTGCATTTAATTTCACGACTTACAATTAAACACATGTTCTTTTGTTATCAGTTTTCAGTGTTGTCCTGTTAGTTGTTTACATTTGTTTACTTCACCGTTTGCTCACTTTTGGCATTAACATTTGTGCGTGTTGCCGTACGTGCTCTGTTAAACTGCGTGTGCATGTGCGTTCAATCAAAGAAATGTTTCAATAGGTTTGATTTCCCTCCAAAAACTACAATATACGAAGACAAATGTTTCACTTTAAGGAGTCTGACACATCAGTCTTGTGTCCACACTCTGCGTGGATTCTCCACTCCCCTCCGTCCGTCTTACACGCCTGTTATTAACAGGCATGTGTGGCGCATACGGCCTCCTCAGCCTCAGATAGGCAGCCTGCCAGCGTGCAGCACGCGGAGGACGCGGAGGCTACTGGGCTCCAGATGGCGCACAGACCGACTGTGGATGCACAGGTAGCCAAAGAATGTGCAGAAAACTCTCCACTCTTTGCCCTTGAAACAGAAACAAGCATCGTGTCGAGGAATAAGAGGAGAAACAAAGACGCAGAGCGAAGAGCGGGAGAAAGAGAAGCCGTGGGAAAGAAAGTGAGAAATGTGCTGCTCCTGTGTCGGTGCATCTGGAAGCAGTTCTCACTTGTTTTGAATTTTTCTCCTCCTCTGGAAGTCGCCCGCAGGAGGCCCACGGTCTAAATGTTTTGGGCTAGATGTTGTTAAAACTAGCTTTTGTATGGCTTTGGATCGCACAGCACAACCACAAATATTATGAAAGCAACCTAATAAATCCTCTTGTTTAACATCAGAGCAAAATATTGTTTACATATGATGCCATAATGTTTATAATGCTGCGTCTTAAAGCGTGCATGGGTTATATAGTTACACAGTATATTCTATAATTGATCTCACTCTGATTTAACCTAGTTATCTTCACCCCCACTAGAGGTCACCAAAGCTTTTCGGGGGTTAGGTTGATGTTAAAGTTTTTAACCCTCTGAGTCCTGAACTAACATCAGTTGTCCTGTGCTGCGCGCACCTTCAACACACATTCAGACCTTTGAAAGCTTAGTGAATTTGTTTTAAATACATGGAGGGGAAGCAGTCAGCAACTTACCATGAAATGTCCTGCAAATTCAAAAAAAAAAAAAAAAAAAAAAAAATCATGAAAAAAAGAGAAAGAATCATTAGAAAATGTGCACATAATTAGGGAAAATTTATTATTATTATTATTATTATTATTATTATTATTATTATTATTTTTATTACAATTATTAAATTCTGTTTATTATTATTATTAAAAATATTCCTTCATAATTCCTATTAAATTCTGTTTAAAATAAGGTTACAGGGAAAAATTATTAATTATTACTACTATTCTTGTTATTATTATTATTATTATTGTTTTGCGCTAATTTCAGGCAATTTTCTTGTAATTTTTACTAATTTGTTGCAGATTTCTGAGTCATTCCCTTTTAAATTACAGATTGCCTTTTTTTCTCTCCATATTTTGAGAGAAATTAAGAAAATTTGCCCTGGTTTCAAAGGGTTAAACTGCATCCACCTCATATAAATACAGAAATACAGAGAATCCTAAATATTAGAAAAACACATCTCTGATGCGACAGTCACAGGAATTATTATTATTATTATTATTTTATTAGGTCACTGTTTGGGTTAATTATTCACTTTTTTCTGTTGTGTCCATGAACTGTCTTATGTAATCATACATTTACTCAATTATAGAAAAATGAGTCCTTTGAGAAATAAAGTTGGGAACCACTGATTTAATCAGCTGTCATCTAATTTCACCCTGAAATGAACCAGCTTGCTTGTGATACAATCCTGCCCCCTACAGGATACAAGGACAATAACAATTGTTTTGATTCAATTAAAATTTATTATCACTGCAAACACCATTACAACAGGTTAACAATGACTTCCTTCATATAATTTAGTGTATTTATTTGCTACATGACAATATAACCGTATATCTTGGTCATATACATTACTGTGACGTTGGGTTAAGTAAAGTTATTGTAGATATATAAATCCATACATGAATGCAGACAGAGTCCATTGTCGGTGATTGTACTACAGAGATTACATGGTTTTTTTTTTAAAATACTATTATCATCTAATGATCTTAAATACACATTTATTTCAAAGTTTTACACCATCTTCATATAGGATAATATAACTGTAGTAAATTCAAATGTAGTAAATTTAAGGAGAACAGTGAGAGGAAAAAGGCAACAGTCTGATAAAGTGTGTAAATGTGAGAGGCGGGCCAGGCGCCACGATGAAGGGACTGAGGGGGCAATTTTTTATATGCAAAAAAAATGAACGAATAAATAAAATAAAAATTTAAATGAAATAAAAAATAAAAAATGATTGATTTTAACATACAATATCTTCAGAGGATATAGAGCAGAGCACTATTTTTTTAAACTTATTAATTATTTTATGTCAAAATCAGCAAAATCAGGAGTAGGTGCGTAGAATCTCTCTTTACTGTCCCTTCATTTCCAGTCATTTCTATTCTGTTTGTAAAACCAAATGTCACCAAACTAAGTGACATTTTCTGTCTGTCTGTCTCCTCTGCTCCTTTACAGCACTGTTTCCCAAACTAGGGATCCCAGCCCCCACTATGGGTCGCCAGAGTTTCACCAGGGGGTGCGAGACCTTGATTTTAAGGGGTGTAAGAACACTTTAAAAAAATAATAAATAAACAGTGGGCCCATAACTCATAATTTCCTAGATTTCTTTACAGAAATCAAGGAAAATATTTTAAATTTTTATTATTATTATTATTATTATTATTAACCCTTTGAAACCTTAGCAAATTGGTCTAATGTCTTTCAAGAACAGGGAAAAAAGGCAACAAGAACAGGAAACAACCCAAGAAATTACCCTAAAAAAGTTGCAACAAAAATAACAGAAAATTAACAAAAATAAAAGTAAAAAAACAGAAACAAACAAGGACAGTAAAGAATTGCTAAAAAAATGAAAAAATCTGTAAAAAAAAACCCAACAACAATACAATAATAATAATACATATAGTTGTCTAGACAGCCCCCCCCACCCTGCCTTTTTTTTTAAAAAAGTGTTTTCCTCATAATTTTATGTCTCTCCCGCTGTATTTTTTCTTTTTAGCAATTTTTTTCATTTTCTTGTCACATTTTGCTAATTTCTTGCAACTCACTTATTGCCTTTTTTTCTACATTTGCAAAATAAATTAAACCAATTTGCTCAGATTTAAAGGATTTAAATGCTTGTGAAAGGCATCTCAATGCAGCGCAAGAAAACTGACGTCAATCCAGGTTTCAAAGGGTTAAAAGTATAAAACAATACACAATGCAGACAGAAAAATGGTACGTAAAAAGTTGCTAAAAATATTGGGAAAACTCATCTCAGATGCAAAATATGCATGAAATGATCTGCTCAAAATTCATAGAAAAAGCTTGAATGCAAACTATTTGGGATAATTTTTCTGTCTGTCAGCTGCTCTGTGCTGGTGTTGTTGTTGTGCATTGAATTTAATAAAACATTCATTAAATATGCCATTTCACTCAATGATAAACTCGCGGTCCCTTGTGGAAAACGTTTGGAAATCATTCCTTTGCAGAACTATGTAAAACGCTGCACCTACAGCTGAGGGGGTCACGTGTATCTCGGTCAATAATTTTGTCATTTTTGATATTTTTCTAAATATGCACAGAACTTACACAGAGGGGGGCGACTATAAGCCCCCTTAGGTCCCGTCCTGGCGCCGGGCCCGGTGAGAGGCAGCATGTTAGCTGTGACAAAACACTAAAAATAGTCCGAGTTAAAAATCCCACGTAGCATTTCGGGGACGTGACTACAAAAACCCAATATTGCATACTTAAAGTGTTCAGGTTTTCAATATCAAATTCATGTATAATTAATACTATTCAGATATCAGAGATCAAACGTGATAATTCGGCACTTAAGTGTCGCTATCAAAGGCATCTTTGAGGCAAACAGTGGCGAAGTTTATGGATGATTGTGAGATAAATGAGCCAGGTGACATATATATATATATATATGTACATACATATATATATATCATTGATGTTAAGCAGCAGCATCTGAGAATAAAATAGTGAACTGAAATACAATAAGATTGTAGAGCTGCTGATTGTGAATAAAGAACTGGATCTATTTCTTTGGATAAACACGTTAACATGATGCTCAGCTGCACAAGCTCCATATAAGATTAAAAATGCTGTTATAATATTGTCAAAAGGATAATAAACAGTCAATGTACCTAAAATGTATTTCCACTGAGTGTAATTTTTTTGGCAAAACTGTATTTAAAGCCCAAGTAGTTTATCATGTGTAAAACACCGTATAATATAATAAAGATTTGGTTTTTGGTCCGTGCTGCAATGAAAACTGAAAAAAACAAACATCCACAGAATGAACGAGTGAAACTTAAAAGGAGAATAAAAAAGGAGAAGGGAGGATGAGTGGGTAGAGAGACTGTGTCACGTTGGTTAAATGAGGCCTGCAGGAAGGAGGCGGGAAGTTTTAGTGCAGGATCTCGATGAGGAGGCGTTTGAAGTCGCCTCCACACTCGGAATCCAGAGCGTCTTTCAGGGTGACGTCGTATTTCTCCAGGTACATGTCCTTCACCGTGTCCAGGTCGATCTGCAACACAACACCGCTGTTAACACAATAACCATCTTTCAGTGATTATTTTTTGTCTTTGGATTTAACATTTACATGGATTTAAAGGGACAGTTCACCCTAAAATCATATATATTTGTGGTTGTTTTGTCATTTCGTAGTCATTTATATCGGAAAGAAGGCAGATATCTCGATGGATGCCATCTCCAAGACTCATCCAAAAACTATCCAGACGTGTAAAAAACACCACAGGTAACGGGACAAAAATATCTATTTTGGGGGATGTAGATTTTGGGGTGCACTGTCTCTTTAAATTTCAGCTAGCTCACATTTAAAAGCAGTATTTCTAACACTGATCTGGAAGTTAGACATCTGGCTGTGCTGTTACGACCCAGAGACTTGCCTCAGAGCGGCTTACGATGATGCGAATGAGCGTGTCCTCATCAGTGCCCAGTCCCTTCATGGCGGCATTAAGGCGTCGGGCAAAATACAGCTGCGGGTTCTTGGCACACCTGACTATAAAACACACACACACACACACACACACACACACACACACACACATTAAGAAAGCAGGCGTTGGTCTTGATCTTGGCTTTGATATTTCGTGGCTGCTGCAGGAAAACGTACCCAGAGTAACGTAGCAGTCCTTGAGAGTTCCTGTTGCTTCAGAGTCAATGGTGTCCAAAATGTCTGTCCCTGAAAGCTACAAGACAAGGACGATGAGTCAGCATGAAGAATGTCAAAAAATGATGAGAGGCCAAAAGTAAATAACCATGGAAACAGCCGTCTTTCTGCGTGCAGTCCTCACCGACTCGTAGGCCTTAAAGGTGGCCTGAAGCTGCAGGTAGTTCCTGTGCGTCAGGATGAAGGTGAAGGTGGACTCATCGGTGCCAAACCTGCCCTCTCCTGCCTGAAACACGCAGAGAAAATAATCCCCCACCGACACTGCTGAATATTAAGGATTATTCTGCTACAACCAGCTGCACTGACATCGTTCCTGTCAGTAACATTAAGACTAGTGTGGAGGTGGAGGTTGCACATCGAAAAGACTTTTACAGCATTTTTGGGAGAGTAATATATTACCTTTCTTTATTTTTTTCATATTTTTCGACTATTTTTCTACTTTTTCTAGATTGTGAGTTTTTATGACCGGTGTTTTTGGATGATATGTGACATATACTGTAACTTTTGATTTCAACATATTCTTGTACAATACTGGTTCATTTTCATGGAGACGTGTTCTGTCTGCCATTTGGGAGAAAATGATCATAAAAATAAAAAAAAATAAATTAAAAAGACCTAAAAATTAGTACAAAAAAGACAAAAAACCCCCAAAACAAGAATAAAGCAAAAATTAATGACTTGAAAAAAGTGCAAATATAAAAACACATGCACATATTTCAGTGACATGATTTTAAACATGTCAATATTATTATTGTATTTTCTAAAAATTTCCCGAATTTTTAATACACTTTTCATCTCTCCTTTTAAAAAATAAGCAAACAAACAACAGATTTTCAGGTCATTTTTTCCCCCTTAATTTCTTACAGTGTGCCCGTCGCCTTATGCCAAGTTGCTCATTGCCTTTTTTTCAAAAGTTTTTTTTTTCAGGTTTCAGAGGTTTTAATGATGTAAAAGGTGTCTGACCGCAGCACCAGAAAACTGATGATGGTCCGGGTGTTAAAGGGTTAATGAGGCTAAAAATAACTAATAATAACTTTATTTATATAGAAGAAAGCCAAACACTTGCACTGAGCACGAAATGATGGTAAAGTAAAAGTAAAACACGAGGAAAAATAATGATGCAGGACATAAAATGTCAATATAAAATATTACAAACAACAAAAGCAAAAAAAGGGATAAAATCGCAAATAATAGGAAATAAAATAAATAAAAAATAAATAAAGTGAAATAAAACATAAAAAAATAGGTAAAACAAACAAAATAAATAAGAGAACAATATTACATAAATGCATATCGATAAAAATGTGTTTTAATGGCGATTTAAATGAGTCTTTTCTCCTCAGTTGAGGGGCCCAAAAATAACATGAGGGTCATTCTTATCTGAGCACTAATTGTATAACAATGACTATAAAACCTCATTATAATATTGTAAAAAATATTCTCACAGATTTTGTTTTATCCGTACAGTATTACTGCGAAACTTTAAATATAAACCTTCACGCCTTCAATGTGAATTTCCACAAATATCCCAGAATCCTGCACTGAAATAAAAACCCCGGGACAGCGGCACCACAAAAACAACCTTCGATTTAACCAAATCTGTGAGATTTGCCAGTCGGCCCGGCTCACGTGCTCAGACATCTAAATCTGGGATCACATTTCCCAGCAAACACTGGTTTTATTTAAAAGGGCGAACTGTGAATGAGGCCCTTTAATCTGAAGGGAATTACGCAGCATCTGAGAATTTACCTCAAACAGGGACGCTGCGTCCTGTTCGGCTAAAGCCTCGTCCACTTCATAGCCCTCGTCTCTGCCCGCCTGTGGAGAGAGGGATCAAGGAGAAGAGGGGGATACGGGGGAGAGAGGGTTAGGAGGATGGATGAAGGAGACGAGATGCAGAGAGGGAGACGGGGGAAGATTTAGCGAGTGGAGGAAAGGTCAAAAAGATGAATTAACGAAAATAATCTGGGGCATTTAACGGGGATAACAATCATCTGCTACACATCAAGGCGAAATATCAGAGGGCCCGTTTGGTCGTCGCAGCAGAACGTGAGTCACACCGTGTTTGTCTTTTCTTTCCGAGGGGAAGGAAATAAGAGGGGAAGCAGAAATGGGCGGGAGCGCTGACAAACGCTGGCGACAAACGATGTGACGTGTGACGAAGGCCTCACAGGATGGAGAACAATTCTGTGAGACGCCATCAAAGACAGAAAAAAGAGACTTTTCTCTGCTTCTTTATGGCTTCCTGCCAGAGTCAGGACTTCCACCCAAACGTCTAATCGCGCCTGAAGATGTGGTGACTCTTTTTTAAGTATCGCTAGTTAAATAAAGTTCGAATAAAGAGACGTCACCTGCAGCAGAGACATCAGCAGGTTCCTCACGTCTCCGCTGGTGTCGTCCTCAACGTCCGCCTCCAAATCACGCTCGTGCACTGAACGGTCAGAGTCAAAAACACCATTATTACTGACACCACGGAGACTCAACTCGCTGTGTTTGGGGGCCCCCAGGGGCCCTTCACAGCAGCCCTGTACATGTTTCTGTGATTTCAGGACATTTTTAGGATTTCAGGACATTTCTCAGATTTTAGGACATTTCTCGAATTTCAGGACATTTCTAGGATTTAAGGACGTTTTGTAAGATTTTAGGACATTTCTAGGATTTAAGAATGTTTCTAGGATTGAATGTTTGAATATGAATATTTTTAGTCCCATTCAGGAGAAAATTAACCTAATTTAAAAAAAAGTCACCCTACAAACTTTGGCCAAACTTTGTTTTCACACATTCTGAAGTCGTAAACGCAGGAGAGAAAACCATTTAAATCAGAATTAAAAAACACATTACAAGATTTCATTTTCCTCTCATGACTTCCACAGAAACGTGACCCTGACAGGGATAAAGTCGGACTGTATTTGTGGTCAGCGAGTGAGGAAAACATGTCTCATCACACCATGATTCACTCCTAAAACAGAAACACCCATGACATTATGACTAATATAAAACTTGCATGCTGGTTTAATTTCACTCTCCAGTATGAGGGGAACATCTGATTGTTTCTGCATGACTCAGAGGAACGGAGGAAAACTCACCCTGGGCATAAGTCTTCTTGTAGCTTATGATGTCCTGTTGGAAGTGAGAGAAAAGTCAGTCAGCTGCTGATTTTAAAGCTGCTCTCATCACATCAAAAAGCTCAAAAACACTCAGTTAGGACAGTTACTTTGTTCCCAAAATGGAGTTAAAGAGTGAAAACAGAAACGTGCTGTACCGCAGTACTTTTGCACATCCACAGACCTCATTGGTGGCGGTGCACAGGATCTCGACCAGCACGGCCTCGTCCGTTCCCGCCCCCTTCATGGCCTTCCTCAGCTCCTTGGCGAAGAAAACGTTAGGAGGCTCCAACATGGCCATCACGGCATTTTCAAAACTACCCGTCAGCTCCTTCTTCAGGACCTCCTCCAACTCCTGAACAAACACAACATTTACTGCACGAACGTGTGTGTGAGAAACAGGCGGGGTGGGGGGGGCGTACTTACGTCATCGTACTTCTCAAAGTAGGCCTGTTTGATCTCCACGCGCTGAGCTGCAGAGCGATTGGCCAGGATCTGAATAATGGCCTCCTCATCTGTGCCTGAAGGAGACACACACACACACATGCACACACACACACACACAGACACACACACACACGCACGCACACACACACACACACACACACACACACACACACACACACACACACACACAGACACACACGCACACATGCACGCAGGAGCTGGCATCAGCATCCTTCAGATTACAGTAAAAGTGCTTAAAAAGAACTTTTTTTTTCAATCTGGACTCTATTTTCCCGTGTTTTTGTGTTTGAATGACTAATGGAGACAACGATTTCTTAATTAATCCAGTACTTAACGAAAGCGCGGTAAAACCACTCTGGACACACCTTTTATTAAATGTTAGAAATGTTTCACTGATGGTGTTTTAATTCAGTCACACGATACAATAAGCATAACGAACACAACAGAAGAAACAAAATCTAAAGTCTGAGTAATGACTGAAAATGCTCAGGCCGAAGCAAAAGCTTAGAAATGCCTATCCCACACCCCCATTATTATCTATTTAACCCTTTGAAACCTGGTTCAACATCACTTTTCTCGTGCTGCATTCAGACACTTTAAGCTTCAAAATACGAGCAAATTAGTTTACTTTTTTTTTTTTGAAACACCATAAAAAAGGTGATGAGCAACTTGGCAAGAACTGTTCCACAAATTACATGAAATTAGTAGATTTGGAAAATTATTTTCAAAGAAACTAGTGGAAAATGTCCCAAATAACTATATTTATATTTATCATAATTATAATTATTGAACACTTTTTGGGTAATTTCCTTGTTTTTCTTTCATTTGTTTTTTTTCTTTCATCTGACATTTCTTTTGTTTTATTTTAAAATTTTCAGGTAATTTTCTTGTATATATATTTTTTTTTTGGCTGATTTTTGGGTAACTTCTTAAGTGATGCGGTTGGAGGGTGTATGATGGAATAAAATGATGGAAAACCTCACAGTAAACATTTGCCTGAAGATGAATGATACTGTTCACTTACCTAAACCTTTACATGCTTTCCTGATGGCTTTAATATCAGCTGTGACATCGAAGTCCTCACACGGGACGATGGTGGGCTGCAGAAAAGTGCAGGATCATTAAAAATATATAAACATTTATACAGCTAAAGCAAACATATAAAATCTACATTTTTATGATAAGGTACAGTATAATTACGTAAAGACTGTACACACAAAACAGCCTGCAAAATCTTAGAAAGCAATAAATATATAAAACTGATATAATTTTTTAATATATTTACATTAATATATTTTATGATATTATTATGATTATTATTATTATGTTAATTATTATTATTATTATTATTATTATTATTATTATTACATTATTTCCTTACTTTTTGGGGTCTGGGGAGTGTGTGGCATGTGTGCATAAATGTATATTTACTGAAAAAACATATAAATAAAATAAGTTTTGGGGAAAAAGTATAAATTAGAATCAGAAATACTTTATACAGCAGAATATTGTGATTTGTGACTGTTGCACTGATGTAAGGTATGAAATGAAAAATAAGTTAAAAAAAATAAAAATAAAATAAAAATATAAAATAAAACAACTTATGAGCGTTATTAAAAATGTAACAATGGACATAAAATAAGAAGCATGAAAATAAGTAAAAAGTAAAAATATAAAATAAATTTAAAAAGTAACTTATGTTCATTAAAAAAATAGAAAATTAAAATGCATTATGGTTAAATTCTTAAATTTCACACCAGCATTTGTAAAGATATATTTATTTAAAAGATGTATACTATTCTGAGCATGTGCCTTTTGCAATATGACAATAAACATACTAGTACAGGCACAGTATAGTTTTGGAAAAATAAATTGTACAACACGATATATACATGAGAAGTCACTAAGAATAAAGAATTATAGACGTAGAAATAAGAAGTAAGTAAGAAATATAAAATACATAAAAACTTCTATAACTTATATTCACTAGAAAAAATATATAATTAAAATGCATTATGGTTAAAATTTTAAATTATGCTTACATTTCACGCCAGCATTAAAAAAATAAAATAAAATTATGTATGATATTCTGAGCTTGTGCCATTTGCTACATGACAATGTACACACTTGTGTAAGTATGATATAGGTTTAGAAATATAAAATATATGTGCTACAGTGTACAACACAATATATGCATGAGTAGAAATAAGAATCAGATATATATATATATATAACATTTATGATGCTCTCCGCATCATAAACATTTAACAACATTTAATCACTATTTCCTCAAACAGAATAAGCTTTGAGGCTGCGGAGGATTTATTTTCCGTCTGTGGATGCAGGCCGTGTCCTCCCGCAGGAAAAGGGTGCAGCCTGCTGTGTGCTGAGTCATGGGGCAGCGGCTGCAGCAGCAGCAGCAGCAGCAGTATGCGGTCTCTCTGCTCTCCTCGCCCACCCTCCCTCTCACACAATGCGGCCTTATTGATCAGCATTTCTCTGAAATCCCCCCTCGCTGCTGCTCGCAGGGCTCACTCCCTCTGACTCCCTTTGACTCCCTCTGACTCCCTTTGACTCCCTCTGACTCCCTTTGCTCAAACTTAACTGCGCAACTTTTTGTCCCTCAGTACTTTTGCGCACAAAAACTCTGGTTTTCACCTCTTTAACACAACAATTAACCCATTATTCTCCTCTGAACGCTGCCTGTGTCACAAAATGACACTTTAATGATCGATTTCCTGTTTATTTCTAACTGCAGCTTCTGTTTTTGACATTTATCTTACCGCACAACTACAAACTCGACTGAAAAAAGTGGCTGAAAAGTGACTTTCTCAGCCCTCGCAGGCACTTTTATCAGTTTAACTACATGCAGCTGGAGTTGCTGTGTTGTTGTTTTCTGCAGAAGTTTCCGCTTTTCTTACCTGCACGTTGCCCATGATGTCCTCGAGCTGTCTGTCCGGCTCTGAAGTGTCAGATGAAGGTGTGCTGAGATGTTGAGCAGCTCTGGAGTTGATGTGAAGCGTCAAACTGAGACACTGAGACACAGAGACACAGAGAGGACGCAGCCGTGTCCGCTGCTGCAGGCTGACGTCACTGCCGCTGATTCATTTAGCAGGGTGGAGTTAGGTGTGTGTGTGTGTGTGTGTGTGTGAAACATCAACATTTCATTACACTGATTCTGATAATGGCTTTTTGAATTATGAATGAATTATTTGTTGTGCATTTACTCAGTACCTTATTAAATTGTTACTTTTATAGCTTTTTTTTTAGATGACTTTTCTGGAATATTTTCATGTCATACAACTTTACATTTATTCTCAAGTCTTTTCATTTTAAGTTTTAATTATTTTCTTAAAATTCTGTCTTGATCCTTCCTATTATTATCATTATTATTAATGTTCGATGTTTACTGCCTTTATTTTGCTATTGTATTTCCTTTAAAAGCATGTTTCTGCCTTAAATCTTTTAATTAAATCTATTTTAACTCATTTTTTTGGCATTGTTGACTAACTTCTGTTGTTTTATTAACTCTGGGTACTTTTTCTGTTACATATTAACCCTCTGAAACCTGGATTAACATCGCCGTTCTTGTGGTGCATTAAGACGCAGTTCACAAGCGTTCACATTTTTTAAACACAAGAAAAAGTCACTGATCAACTTTTCAAGAAACAAAATTAGCACATTTGGAAATATTTTTTCAAAATAGCTAGGGGAACATGTCCAGAAAACTATATATATAAGTACCACTATTAAATATTTAAAAATACTTTACAGGGTATTTATCATTTTTAAGCACTTACTTGGGCTATTCTCTGTTTGGTTTTTTTTCTACTTTTTTAAAAAAAAATTTAATTTGAGGTATATTTTTTTTACAAATATCTTGCTTTTGTTTTTCTTTTTTTGGCATTTCTTCTTAAATTATTCACTGCCTTCCTCCCAAGTTTTTCCAGGTAATTTTCTTGTACTTTCTACTAATTTCTTGTTAACTTTTGGGTCATTTCTTAAGTTGCTCATTACCATGCTCCTGTGTTTTAGAAAGAAATCAAGCCCATTTGCCAAAGTTTGAAAACAAGCTAAGAGGGGGTGTTTCTACGACAAACATGTGACTTCATTCTGGTGATTTTTTAGGCATCAATTTGTACCTTTCCTTTTTTTTGTAAATGTCTTCAATTTAAACTAAAAATAAAAGTCCTCTGCAACTTCAATGTCTTTATTTTTTTATTTACTGAATCCAAAAAGTAGCTAAACTAGTAGTGGAGCTGAAAATTGCAACATTTCCCTCTAAAAATGCCATGGAGTAAAAGTAGAAAGTACCATAAAATACTAGTACAAATACCTAAGATACAATACTTGAGCAAATGTACTTTGTTTTCTTCCAAAAATGTCTAAAATGAACATGAAGGGTCTCAGTCTCCACATGGTGGCAGTGTTACACAGACGGCAGAATTACTGCTAATTTACAGAGAACTAAAATGTATTTAGATGAACTGAAAATACTGCAGAAAGAAGTACATATTTTAGGGTTAAAAGAATACAGTATATGCTGCATAGTGATAAATAAATAGATATTTTACCTTAATAGTAGTAGGTTAAAATAAAAGTTTGTATTTTAAGAGTATTTTTGAACAGGTTGTAATGTTTTGCTTTTATGCTTATTTATATTTCTCTTGTAAATTTCAGCATTTAAAACCACAAACAAACAAATGTTAAACAGAACAAAGAAGTACACAGTCCTAAAAGCGTGCTAGGCTTTTATAGAAAGATTTAATCCAGAACTGAGATCAGGGTATTTACTGTATGTACATGCAACACAATATGAATGTACAATATAAATACTCCTGCGTGGATGCTACAGCATTTTGCAACGTTTTGGAGCAACACTTTACAGTATAACAAGCATAAAATACATTTAGTGGGCAAGTTACAACATTCCAATTCAAACAGCCGAAAACCATCTGAAAAAACAAACGTGTGAACGTTAGAGTGGTGGGTCATGTTTATTCATCAACACTTTATAGATTTTATGAATGCTTGATGAGCAAAATAGATTTTTTTTCCCCACAGGAAGTTCTTGATAAATACATGAAAACATCTGACATCTATATTTGAAAATCCCACATGCTCCTCAGTCCTCTCTTCACAGGATGAACGGTTTTTTTCAACCTGGACTCCATTTTCCCATGTTTTTATGTCAAGGTGAATAATGGGAAAATATTGAGTGAGAGAGCTGCAGCCAGCAGCTGCAAACTAGGCTGCGATGTAACCACTCAGAGCGTGTTCACAGCGTCAGCGTACGTGCCTTTTTTCTGTGTTTTTGGTTTACGTTGTTGTTTTAAGTGACAGAGACAGAGCTCTTAATCAAAGAGCACGATTCTCTTTGTTTAACCAGAAACCCTGAAAATCACTTCCCACAAACCAATCTACCTTTAACCCTTTAAAACCTGTATGGACATCCGTTTTTCTTGTGATGCATTCAAATGCTGTTTTTAAGTATTTAAAACTTTGGAGCCAGAACAAAAAGGTTTAAATCTCTTCAAAAACATGGGAAAGGCAATGAGTAAATTGCAAGAAATTGGCATAAGGTGATATGAAAAAACGCCTGAAAATACATCACATTTAAAAATAGGAGAAAGAGAGAGAGAAATGATTTTATTTACCAGGTCATTTCTGTGTTTGTTTATTGTTTGTTAATTTATTTTTTGCAATTTTTGGGTAATTTATTGTTGAATTGCTCTTTTTTTTTGGAAAAAAATCTAATTGATTTTACTCAGGTTTCAGGGGATAAATGAAAAGTATTTTTTTTTCGTGTATAGAGCCAGGATATCTTCACACCTAACTGAGTGAATTAAGAGTTTACATCAAACAACTAGAGATGTCATTGTTCGAACAGTGGAAAGATCAACTCAGATGGTTTGTGCGTGTTTTATTTTTTTCCGTCGACTTTGAACGGAGCGTGTTTTCTGATGATAAAATGAGTGATTATCTGAATGGACAGATCTCCCAGATCAGGCCTATCTGTCGCCATAATGACAGTCCAATGGTGTGCAGACTCGGCTGCCTCGGTGCACCAACAGCAAACTAACGTTGCAGATATCGGTCAACAATTTTGGGCCCGTTTCTGGTTAAACAAAAAAGACCTGGTGTCTATCTCTGTAGGAATCCTCCCATAAGCAGTCGGACACCTATAATAAACAACCTGAGCCTGTCAGCAGCAAAACAAGCACTTTTAGTGGACGTATACTGAAGGTGCACAACTGCCCTGAGTGGTTACATCGCAGCCCGTTTCTTCTCCTCAATAATGGACCAATTTCAAAAGTTGTTCCTTTTGCGATTAATTTAGACAGCAAAACATATAAAAACAGAATCCAGGTTAAAAAATACAAAAGTTATCCTTTAAGCAGTTCATCAATGCTTTTTTTATGCCTCCTGGTGAATTTGAGTGTAACATTACTCCTGTATTGTCACTGTCATGCACACACAGCCGTAATGAAGCTGAACCGACTACCGTGTGCGACTGCGTTTCATCAGGTGTCGTTGGTGGGAGGCTGATCACAGGACAGAAAGGCTGACTGTTGTTGGAGATGATGTTGACGTGCTAAATTACTCATCTTCTGTTAGCGAAAAAAAAAAGCTTTGGTCATGCATAGTCGCGGTTTTAGCGATTGAATATGTGCAAAAATTTGAAAGAAGGTGCATTCAAGCAGATGCAAAATGGGCGAATAAGTGACTGAAAAAAAATGCATTATTCACATCATCCACCCTCGTCAGGCTCGATTTGGGCCCTGAAAGATTTCTTTTAGACATGTGGAAACGCTGCAGCCTCTTTTGAGACGGGACATCCAGAGCATGAATGTCAAGTAAACAGTAAATAAATATCAACAGAAGGGAGAGCCTCATGGATATTTTAGTACTGCGCAACTGTACTGCAAGCCATTTGAAATGTGTATGTACATTATTGATGGCAATGCACATCATTTCAAAAGCATCACATGGTACACGAGGAGACAAATACCATAAGCAACATCAAAAGTTCCACTGTCATATCTGTGTACAAGGTAACCAATGAACATTTTGGATGCCACATGCAATGGCGTTTTAGAAAAATACATCCTGTATACAGAGTATTTTTACTGAAACATATACCGTTTTTCCCATTTGGAAAATGAAGCCGTACTACAATCGTTTGTTATTCCCATGTTTCACTAATCAAACACATCATTTTTGTGCCATGAATTATGCATTTGGCCTAAAGCTAAGGCATCACATCTGTGTCTGGGGCTTTGGTCCTGCTTCTCAGAGCTCACATCCTATTTTTCCCTTCAGCCTGTTTTCCCTGCCGCCTGCTTGTTTTCATCATCAGCATCTGATGCAGTTAGTCTCTGCTGGCTTACTGCGTAATGCAGAGTATCATCAGCGTAACAGGGAAACGCATTAATATTCAAGCAGCTCCAAGCTAGAGTTGGGCCGATGTAAAAATGTCCAAACCAGTTTGATATTAACTGGCAGCATTTTTTCTGGTACTGTATTCAGATGTCTTTCACAAGCATTTAAACCTTTAAAATCTGAGCAGATCAGTTTGATTTCTGTCAAACACATGAACAAAAGGCGACAAGCCAGATTTTGATAAAGCGTGAAAATAACACAACCTGAAAATTATGTTTTTTTAAAAGAGAGATAGAGAGAGAAGGAGAGAAAAAAATCAAAAATTGTAACTAAAAATAGGTAAATGTTTTTATATATGATGTTTGATATTTAGATAATCAAATTAAATAAATGACTTTTGTTAAATTAGTACATAACTTGGGAAAATATCAAGAAAACTGTTATGATTATATATTTAAAATTATTGACAAAAATATTATTATTATTGTTGTTGTTGTTAATCAATTTCATCAGGTTTTTTTCAGGTAATTTCCTGTTATTGTTCTTTTACTTTTCTTTTCCTTTCTGTGCTAATTTCAGCTAAATTTCTTATAGATTTTTACTAATTTCTTGCTAATTTCTGGATAATTTCTTATTAAGATGCTCATTGCCTTCTTTCGATGTTTTTGACAGAAATTAAGCCAGTTTGCTCCAGTTTCAGAGGACTAAACCAAACACAGGACTGGATCAGTACACCGAATTTTACCAGGTGTTGAGCTTGATTCAGCTCCTGAATGGAACATAATCATACTGTGTCCTAACAGCAAGCGAGCATTCATTACATTGCATCGAGTAACATTGGAGCTGTTCACACAGAGTCAATTAAATATGCACTTTGCAGTTGCAGGCATGATTGTTTGTCATGTAAACAAAGCAGTAAATATCAGCTGTGCACTTGAGATCAGAAGAGAGATGTAACCTTTAAAAAGATGGATGAGTACTTGCTCTCTTCCTTCATTTGTAATGTTACTTTTTTAAACAGAAAGCTCTTTTTATGTATTGTGATATTTACTGGAAATGACATACAACGTAATCAACAGCAGGCGGATTATTATTAGCGATCGTTATTTACCAGAAATGTGCAGCTCCCTGGTGATCTCCTACCAGCCAGCTGACGCCTCATTTACATTTTGGTGAAAAAAGGTGTCTATTGTATAGATAATTCAAGAGACCAAAAACTAAAGTCTGCACATTAGACTATGTTCCCATAAATATTTAATAAAATTACCACTGGGGTGACGTTTTGAGCTCCACGCTCTAAATCAGACGTGCGTGAAGCTCAAAACGTCCCTTTAGTGGTAATGTAATCAAAAATTTATGAAAGCAAAGTCTAGTGTGCCGACTCCAGCATCTAATGTTCAATGTCTGTATGTGTGTGTTTTTGTAAACTTATCGCATAGATAACTCCGCATTTCAACTTCACAATTCAGACATTTATCGTCTACCGTGACGCTTTCAAAGCAAGCGACAGGAATAAATAAAATCGACGACCGACAAAAGTTCAGCTCAGTGTCATTTGAAGCCAGTTATGACACCTCTCTTGTCAACTGCAAATCCAAAATGTTGCCATATTTGGGCACTTTTTGTTTTCTTGAGAGACTAACTCTGCCATGTCTCATCTTGTGACTTCAAAAAACTCAAACTTTTACGCAAACAAACATGACTCCCACCTCTACTGAAAGTCTATCTCAACTGGCCAGTAAATAAGACATGCTTGTCAGACATTAGTGGCTCCGTTAGTCCATTTGTAATGGACAATGTGTTAATCACCTTGTCATATTTTTTATTACTATTGCAACACGAGCTGGATTTATCACTATTGGCACAGGTTGCTGATGTAGGCTACTTTTCAATTTGTTAGAAAGTGTCATAAAGAAAAACGCTGGTTCAGACAGTTTGCATAAAATTAAACCAGTTTAAGCTCAAACACCAGACCGGACCGACAAAACCAGCATAGATCCAACTTCACTCGTAGCCTTGACCTTGTTTGTGACAAATGATTGTCTGATCTGCTGGTAAATACAGGTATGATTCATTTTTAAATTACTTTCATGTAGTCAATGTGATAAAACATACATACGATGAAAGTTTGACAAATGTGCAAGCAAAAGTGCAGACTAAAAATTCCTCTAAAGTGACTTCAAGGTTGCATTCTCTGCAATGTAACGACGAGATGTTTTCTATTTCTCCGACGGTTTGGATCGCATCAGTGGACAGCAGGATAAATGTTCTCTTTGCAAAATCTTTTTTTCACCTTGAGAAAAACATTCTTATCAAATGCAGTGTTACATCTTTATCGTTCGCTCGTCTTCTGTGCTGTCAGTCTGTGAATACAAAAAAATCCTCACACCAGTCATCATGCCCTCCCCCCAGAGTCCTGCTCCTGAAAGTCCCAGGGGCAAACATCGGCCACCTTCGGCGCGCTGATGACCGCAGGTTTGTAACTAGTACTCAGAGAGCTCTCTTTCTTCTTCTCTGGTGATTTTTTAGTCTGAGCAAAGCTGGTGTGTGAGGACTCGGTCTCCCTCCTGATCTCCATCAGCTCTGGGTCTCTGGTGGAGCTTCTCCGCCGCTCAGAAACCGGACCGCTGCACTCTGACGACTGGCTCACGCGTCTCCTCTCTGACGCCGGCTTACTGGAGGAGCTCCGCCTCTCTTTGCTTTTCTCCCGCGCTTTCTCCTTCTCGGCTTTGTGGTTGGACGAGCAGGAGCCTTTCCGCTTCTTCTTGTGCGCGGTGGGGCTGTTGCACGACTTCTCCTGCTTAGGCGAAGGTGGGCTGGTGTAATCCCACGGACAGATCTCCACCATCAGCGAGGGAGGCTGCAAAAGGCTCCCCGTGGACTTGGAGTGGTCCGAGTGGAGCCCTTTGGGTTTTCCATCGGTGGGCGTGACGCTTTTCTTACGCCTGATCCTGTCTGGGGAGATTGAATCCGAATCTCCTCCCAGCATGGGCTGCTCGTCGAACTCCCACGGACAGACGTCTGGCTTGAGAGGGAGAGGTGACCTGGGTGGCCGAGATTTCCGCGCCTCCCTTCCTTCCTCCCTTTCTCCTCCTTTATCTTTGGAGCGACGTCTGTTCGAAGGAGACTGTCCCGCTTTCTGCCTCTGCTGGGACCGGCTGCCTTTGCTGATTCCAGAGCTGCTGCTGCCTCGCCGGCCTGTGGTGGTTTCTCCAGGAGCGATGGAAACATGTTTCTGGGTCTTCACTTCAGAGGGAGTCTGAGGTTCCTCCATCTCCCAAGGACAAACCTCGGACACGTCATACAGGTTCCTGCCGGTCTCGGAGCAAATGGATGGCTGGCTGCCGCTCACCTGTTGAAATCAAGCAAGAAAATATCAAATCTGTCAGTCACTTGCTGTGTTATATTTTGATTCTATTTATTTGGATGGAAAATATTACATTCATAAATGTAAAGAACTCAAAAGGCACCAAATCTACAAGAATTCAAAATAGAAACAGGACATTAAATCCAAACCATTATGCTCCTGTGCCTCCTGATTGTGCTCCTAATGGCATCCAAAAGAGTCACAAAAACAACCAATCGGAGCCAACGACTCTCTGTCAATCACTGCTCGTGAACTGCGGTCACGCTGTCAAACTAGGCAGCGCTGATGAAATATGGATCACGATTCTAGTACTGCATTGCAGTAATTATGGTATTTACAGTTTGTTTTGCTGTCCTTAAGTGACCCAAAAAATCCATTCAGTCTGGCCTTTGCGTCTTTAAACCAGCAATAATTGCTGGTTTAAAGACTCGAAGGCCAGACGTTCCAACAGCCGAGCCGCTTAAGGAAGTCCTAATGGGATGCTTATGGTACTCCTCGTTGATTTATCAGCTTCCACCCTGGTCTAAAATCCAGGTGGGGGATTATTATCCACCCCTTGTCCTCAGTCACATCAGTCTCTTTATCCTCCTCTAGAGTAATAAGATGTGTTGCTCTTCACAGGAGGACCTCCATCCAGACGAAGCTGGTAACTGGAGCTCAAGTTAAGAGTTTGAGTTTAAAACTACTATTTAAGTTAAGCACACATCTGAAGGGGATTTTATAATTAAATGACTTATTTTTAATGAGGCATGTTGAGGGAATACAGATGAAATGGTATCAGAATCCTGTTTATAGTGACCAAAATTCTCATGGTTATCAGTGTTATGGCAGTATTGTTTAAATGTGCTGACAAAGGTCCAAGAGGTTCTGATACACACTGAAATTAATTAAACTCCCAAAAAACACCCCCCCCCTTTTTTTCATAATCTCATGAAATCTCATCAAATCAAATCAAATCTAAAAACCTAAAATCAAATCAGCTGTGCACTTTTTGATGTATACTGGTAACCATTAAAATGAAAACATAACCCATATCTTATGTAAAGATATTACAACCATATCAATGTGCATAAATTAACATTAAAGATAGCCTGTCTTAAAACTCCTCGTGTCTGTGTTTTTACTGCTGCACGCCCACTCTGTAAACAAGGGAATAACAAAACAAACCCACGCTGCAGGCTGAGCCTGCGTCTGGGAGACTGTTACTAACTTTGGTTTATGCTGGACAGTTTTTATTTACAAAGGACGGAAATCAAACATGGCTTAAATCATAATTAAAGTCTTAAATGGTAATACAAATCGTCAAGAATATTACCACGGTTTTCCTAAGAAACCAGTATCCACTTCATCCCTACACGAGAAGCAACAGTACTGTAGCAAGCTGAAGCCAAAATTCGTAAAACCTGACAGTATTACTTTTACTTTTTCTCCAGCACTGTAGGTATCAGGGATGCAATTCTTCCGGATCTCATGGGGAACCATAAACGCCTACAAGTGGTCTAGTCTGCAGTTTAATGCCAAAGAAAGACGAGCATTTACCAGCATGAAAGAACAATAACACATGGAAGATGGCAACAAGTGCAACTGCAGCGACAGCTCCACTTTGACTTGTCGAAACGATAAAAGCATTTTTTTCCTGAAGCCAGTGTATTTTGTTTATTCTTTGCAAAGAGAGTGCTGCATATTTACACAGAGTCTTTTGCTGCAGGTTTTGTTTTTTTTTTTTTTGGTTGCCGAGAATTGAAAAATTTTCAACTTTTTGGGTAAAACACTGAGCTCTTCATTGTCTCTTTTTAACCAGCCAACCAATCACAGAGTGGGAGACGTGGTACAAACAGTATTCCACAAAGACCAACTATCTTACATGTACAAGTGCTTAAAAGCAACAACAATGGAGGAGAAAGATGTAGTCGGCAACTTGTGTTATAAAATAACGTTATCAATGTTTGTGTACTCGCCTGGCATGCTTTATAGTTAAGTTTGTTTGCTTGCTTCAGCTAATAGATGCATAAACTAAAATGTGCAATACTAAAAGTAAATGATAGCTACTAGGAACAAAATAATGAAATAGAAATTTTTTTTACCATCAACTGTTGACACTACTGCCATTTCTGCCGCCCTGAATAATCACGCAAAGGTCACAACTCGGGTATCATCGAAATTTTCCAATTTGCCACTTGTAATTAGAACTTTGGAGGGCCGCTCATGTGCTCGTAACTTGCAAATATGGTAAATACGACATTTCCAAGGAGCATGTGTAGGCAGCATTGGAGTTGAAATGTAAAGATTTAAAAGCGTACCTGTTGTTTCATGATGCCCATCTTCATGGGGGTCTTGGAGTACTCCACTGACTGGCTAATAATCATTTTGGGGTAATGCTCAGGCGTCTCATCCACCTCAGAAAGCATCCTCTCCTCCTGTCCCTTCAGACCTTTCTTACTGGCGTCCTCCACGCTCTGCGTCTTGTTGGTCAGCCCGGGCATCTTCTCCTTGGCGCTCGCAATCACACTCAGAGACTTCTGCATGATGGAGGTCCGCAGGTGGACGGGTTTCTTCTCGTGCGTTAAGTTGTGAGCGCTGGCTGATTTCCAGAACAGTGGGACAGACTCGGTGGACTCAGCTGGTTCAAGTCTCGGTGGGGTTGCGGCTGGTTCCAGCTGCTTCTTTGTATGTTTCCGACCAATCAGGGAACCCAGGAGAGACCCCTCCCCACCACCTCCAACAGGAGTCATTTTGTCCCCTGCAGTCGAGCCAGTTTGGCTCCCAGTTTCCTCCTCCTGGTCGCAGACATGATCGTAGCTGAGCGACTTCTTCAAGCCCATGACTTTGTTCTTCAGGGAGTCATCTCGAGGTTTTCCTGAGACATTCAAACAATCAGAATTACCGCCTTGTGGTTGTATGCCATCACTAACCCAAGTTGCAGTTTACAGATACATCTGTCCAGACTCATAAAATATATGTCAGATGTTCTTAAAGTCCGGACTCTGGTCCAAATCCAGATCGGACAGCAAGTCAATCTGGGCCCAGCCCACACCTCATATTAGGAATGCAATAATAAAATGTAATCAAGTGCACTTTTCCAACTTTGAAAAAAAAGTTTTATATTTATCAATAAATTGTTAGTTTTTTAGAATCTTATTTGGAGATTGTTTCAGTGATCCCGGCCTGAGATTAAGACTTAAATTTAATTGTTTCCCTGTTGGACATTGTCATGACAAAGTTGACAGCCGGTGTGATTATGACATTTAAGTCATCATGTGTCAGAGTTCAAGGGTCGGCTAAGGGTCCACTCTTTTTTTTTTTTTTGACCTGGTACACCCAAACATGAGAAGATTGAACCATTTTCTCTTGATATGTCAGCTATTTTTGTAGAAAAGTTTAAAAAAGAGTTTTACAATAAAACCTCAGTCTTGAAAAACGGTCATTTTAGACAGAAAAACCTGCTGGCCTAAACTAATCTAACAACTCAGTGCTAAATTCTGAAACTCTGAGAGAAATGATCTTCATGTCTATGCTGCTGTTATCAGCATGCTCAGATTAAATAGGTTATGTTACCATGGTGACTTGGCTCAAATGGGTTTCTCCTCAGGGTGCTGCGGTTGCTACCGTGCTCGCTGCCGTCCTCACGACTGCACTGCCGGTGTATGTGCATGGTCTCTGGGATCTCCGTTATCCGTTTCATCAGGGAGCGACCCAGGCCTTTCTTGGAGTTGCGCTTCTTCTGTAGGTGAGGGTTGTTGGCGAGCATCTTCTTGCATTTGTAGACTTCCAGCTGGGCGTACAACTTCTTCAACTCATCCTAAAAATGAAAGAAGACTTTAAATGTACTGCAGCTCTTGAATAATTTCATCTTGCCATGATGTCAAATGTTATTTTACCCGTATGTCTTCGGGGTCCAAGCTGTGCTCGCTCCAGGCCGAGGTAATGCTGCTGTTGAGGTAGGAGCCGGACCTCCCCATGTCCAGTTCCTCCTCATAGGCCTCGGTGGCAATATCGTCCCTGGCCTGAGTCCCTTTGGACAGAAACTGAGACAGATGGACAGCAAATGTTAAAGAATGGCATCGCCAAGTCTGCTGGAAGAGTGAGAAAAAGATGTAAAACTGGAAATGTAGTTTCTCAAACAACATTACTCTGACTCACAGGATGCCTCTGATTAGATTTACTGTATGACAGAATGAATATTTTGGATAAAGGGGTCACTGGAGGTGAAAAACATTTTCTTGCAGCAAAATATTTACTGATATAGATCTTATGAAAAGTTACTTTCCTGCACATGAAAGAGTTTGTTAAACAAATGACTGCCAAAAACCACAGATACCTCCGTGCACCAGTGCAGTTTCACTTACAGTTTAAATCCAATGTTTCGCACACGTCTCCCCCCGAGCAGCACAGAAGATCTCCACAATCAGCAAAGTTTCAAGATAGGCACCCAAGATCAGTGTCACAAATTCAGTATCTGACCAAATATCTCCTCTGTTCTGTTCCTGAGATATGAGGTTGAATAATGGCCAGAAAAGTGTTTTTGCTGATGTCTGATTATAATGTCACAGTGAAGTTGACCTTTTTGATACTAAATGTCATCACGTCATCATCATATCCTATCAGATGTTTGTGTGAAATTTTGTCATAATTAGCGTTGGAATTCTTGAGTTTTGGCCAAAAACATGTTTTTTGAGGTCACAGTGACCTTTAACCACCAAATTCGAATCAGTTCATTCATGTGTCCAAGAGAACGTTTGTGCCAAATTTAAGGAAATTATCTCAAAGCTGTCTTAAAATGTTGCGTTCAGGAGAATGAGATGGATGCAAGGTTACAGTGACCTTGACCTTTAACCATCGAAATCGAAATAGTTCATCATTATGTCCAAGTGGATGTTTGTGCCAAATTCGAAAACATTTCCTCGAGGTGTTCCTGAGAAATTGTATTTATGAGAATGAGACAGGTCCAAAGTCACAGTGACCTTGACCTTTGACCACCAAAATCTAATTCATTTACTCTTGAGTTTGAGTGAATGTTTGTGCTAAGGTGCTTCAAGGTGTTTATGAGATATTGCATTAATGAGAATGAGACAAAACAGCTCACAACTAACACACTAATAACTTGACCTTTACCACCAAAATCTGATCATTCATTGTTAAATCCAAGTGGACGTTTGTGCCAAATTAAAGAAATTCCCTCAATGAGTTCTTGAAATACTGTGAATGGAAGAATGGAAGAGACGAACACATGGACAGATGGAGGAACAAACCAAAAAACATATTCTTTTCGCCTACAGCTGCCCTGGCCGTAAGGGCAAAAAAATGTACTGCAAAACAGGAAAAAATGAGAGCTCTAGGAGATTTATATTTTTCTATATTACTTATTTGCTGCATTCAATTATTATCACTAAATATTTGTTTAACTCCAATTCAAAGTATTGTTAATTCTCCATCTGTTGACTTTCCAAGAGTCTTATTAAAATGGGCATCATGAAACAACAGGTACACCTTCAACAGAGCAAACAAGGTCAAACCCAGCAGTAGAAACATTTTTTTTTTTCCCTAAAAGGATCTGATATCACAATTAAGAGCCTAGTAAATACACTCAAGTGTATGTTACCCTCCGAAAAAGGTGTCATGAAATTGTTAAATTCAATGCAACTGCACAAACTGCATCTAATAAATTCAAATTTATGCAGCTTAGTTTTCTCCGGCACTAATCTCCTCCTTACTTGGAGAGAAACAAAAGGTGAGACGAGGTTGCGTCATTACAATAACACATTAAACTGAGAAGTGATTTTGACTTTTCATGGCTGTATTATTTAGCTTAAAAAACAAATCTGGAAACACAGAGAAAGCAAATATTTATTCCGGATTGAGGAACAGACGCTGTGTGAGATTAACGTCCTCCCATTGTGCTTAATTATCCCAGTGTTCTCGACTGACTCGCACTTCTGAGGTGCCTAATTAAGAAAGAATGAAGGAACGGAGAGTGCTGATGGTGTACTGCATTTCTTACACAGCAGGAGAATTAAATGTTTTCCATCAGACTTGAGAGATTGCACATAAAGACACCCGCGGGAGTGCTTAGCTAAATTACAGAGAGCACTAACCCAGTTTGAACGAGTTTAAGGTAATGGTGGCAAATGTGGCTGCGTGCATCTGTGTGTGTTCTACATTGCTAATATCAAATGAACTTAAGATGATTAATGGACTGTTGTGTGCACAAGCTACAGTACAGCAGTGGTCATTATGGAGAACTCTCTGTACTCAATATAACCTTCATTTAACCCAGTCACCAGAATACATGATGGCATTGCACATTTCTGCAAACCACGCATACATTACATTTGCACATTATTATGTAGTAGTTATGTTATGCTTCTTTACATCTTAAGGTAAAAAGAAACATTTGGTTGTTTAAGAAAAATTATGTTTTGGTCTAAAATATCTGGTTTTGGTGTCACAATCCCAGCAGAAAATGCAGTGATGTCTTGGTTAAAAACAACCACCTTTCTAGGGCTGTCCTGAATGCAAATTTGCGAATCCTATGACAGCGAAGGAATGACCTAACCTTGCCCTACTCTTCCTATGACTAAATACTACCAAAGACTGAATATAAAGATGAACAACATGACAGCTTCCCCAAAGTGTAACTTTTTTTCATCTTGATTGCCCCCTGGTGTCTGTCTGCAGTATAGTTCATAAAGCCCACCCCTCCATATTAGTTCAATTGGACATAGCTCAAACTAAAAACTCAAAGTACACCAAATAAAGTCTTCGTAAAGATGGTTTTTGTCACTGAAGGTAGTTCTCATCACCCTGATGTTTGTTCATGTGTTTGTTTTTATGATAATTTTGGTTTTAATGAGTTATTCAATTCCAGAAAAAGGGGATTTTCCACCATGATTGACAGCTGTGGCAGTTAATCCGTGTGCTCGTGTTCAATGGGGTTGCTACCGATTGGTCGGACGGGTGTTTTGGCGGGAACTCCTCCACTGCTTACTACGCAGACTCCGGCCCTGAATGACATCACCAATGCAAGATGGCAACGGTTGTATGCGGGATATTTTAGCTTCACCTAAGCATAGTGGAGGTAAGTGGTTGTCCATCTTCATATGCAGTTTGCGGATAGTACTCATTGGATTGGCGAGGTTCAGCAGGAAGAGTGGGATTAGTTGGGGTAAGAACAACAGGGTAAGCCAATCACAAGATTAGTAAGGCAGAGCAAGGTGGACCAATCCTTCGCTATCCTAGGATTCGCAAATTTGCATCCTGAATGCCTGTTTGGGAGCATCAAAGCTTCATTGACAAATATTTGCAATTAATCAAAGCTTTGAGGGGCTGTGTGTCAGTCGTTGCACCTGAAATAACGTGACAGTTGGCCACTTTGTTTGCCTCTATTTGTTAAGAGTAAAGAAAGTATTCAGATCCTTTTCTTCAGTATACATACAAAATTTAAAAATACTCAAGTACAAGTAGATTTACTGCGTTCAAAATCTACTCAAATGTTACTTCTAGTAACAATTCAGAGGTATAATCAGCAAATTATACTGATAAAAGTGTAAAAGTTATAATAAATATATATATTCATAACATTAACTATAAATACTTAAAGTAAGCAGTATATGACCCTTGCAACTGATATATTATTGTATATTACACAATTAGGTATAATACCTATGCATCCATTGTAGCATTTTCGTGTTGCAGCTCGTTAAGATGGGGCTTAATTATCTCCTTCGGCACAGTCTGGTAGTTTTCTCCACTGGTTTCCAGGGTTCACATAAAAGGCCACTCATTGACAGTCTAGTAAACTAATGACCAACACGGTTCATGACCCACAGGTATGATGTGTTACCTTTGGAACGAGCAGCAGGCCCAGAGTCACAGTCACAGTCAGATGAGTGTGAGCAAAGAACAACATGAGCATCCAGTCAGGGTGCAGCCCCGGCACCAAGGAGAACCTGCAGAAAGGGACAAACATCTGTTCATTTACCAGCACTTTATTAAAGTTAATATTTGAAAGACAGGTAAACAGAGCACTTGGTATGTTCATGAGATACGCTCAGGCACATTAAAAGCAGCCTTTGTGTGGACGAGAACAAAATGTACAACCCTGAAGCACTCTCCACTTCGAAACCTGTAAACAGAAACATAAAAGGCAAAACGAAGGGTAAATTATAAAAGTAGCAGTTTATTGGAACCAATACACTGCTCCATCTAAAGGTTGTGAAGGATTTCTTCACCCACGCTTAGTTGTGAGTGACATGTAGTTATTTTGTGCTGAGGCAAGATGCACTTTGAATAGACCTGCTTCACACTGTAGAGTCACAGGTGGCTGCCAAAATTTACCTTAGAATACAAAACATGTTTTTAGAAGAATGTCCTTCCCCTTGTTAGTACAAACAGCCAATACTGTTTACTGTTTAAAAGCTGTATATTGTGTGTTTGGTTGTGTGCAGGTTCAAACACGTATGTATGTACACATATTATGTTTAATATTTAGGAATATGAATGTATGTGTAGGCTATATGTGTAGATTCAGTAGGATAAAACAGTGTGTATGTTCATGTATGTATATGATATGTGTGTGTATGTATTTGAGAATGTGTGTGTGTAAATATGCAGGTGTATGCATATATGTTAGAGATGAAGTTCAGAAATTAACTGATTAGCTAAGAAGTGGTAGGAAATAATAACCTTATACCTCCTTCTTCTTCTTTTCGAACATTTCTTGTTGCTTATTTGAATCTATTTGTTGAGTTTAAGTTATCATCCTTTTTGTTATTGCCATTTTGTTTTATTTTTATGTATAAATGTATTTTTATGTATATTATGTGTAGTATAAAGTGTTGCAGGAAAGAGTCCTAAAACCCGGAAATGAGTTATCCTTTTATCAATCCTGGTTCCTATGTTCTAAAGTCAATGGGTTTTTTTGAATGAAAAGGGGTCTTTGGCTGAAAATAAATACCTCCCTGTGAACTCCTAAGCTTTAATGTTGCTTAATAAATGGCATTTGCTAACAAATAAATCAGACTACAGGACGTCATCACTCCGAAAAACAGCTTTACAGCCTCGTCATAGTGGCAATTTTCCTTGAGTTAAGAACCGTCCACACCAAGAACGAAAACTATAACCATACTTTAAAAAAAAAAAAAACGGTGGAGTCCACGCTACATCTACAACAACAACCAAAATTGGGAGCAATTTCATGAACGATACAAATACTAACAGCCCATCATCTTATTTAGACATCACTTCTAACATAGATTCTCACATCTAATTTGCACCACAAAATGTCTGTTTTCATGTTGAAAAACATGTATGAAGCTGGGGACTATTTTTTTTATCCCTGTGAATTTAGTTATCAATAATTGATAAGTCCTCCTGACTGTACCAGACTCTGGCCAGAAGATGGTGGTGTTAACTGGAATAAGGAGATGAAGATGAAAGAAATAAATCCTAGACACCACCTTAAAATTATGATTTATAAGCTACATAACAAACCTTGAATTTAGATCTAAATCCTCTGAATTTAAAGTGTTCAATCTGGGTGTCATCAGTACATTTCAGGGCCATTTTTCTACAAAATGAAGTTTCAGGAGAGCTAACAATATTGACTTCTTAATTGTAGCTAATTGTTGTCATTTAGGATTTAGGAACAACTTTTAGCTTGGTATAATCACTTAATCACGGACTTTAACGGCTATTCTTGTAATAGTGTTTAATTCTCCCATTTCCTGTTGTCTGGAAAATTTTGTGAATCTATATCTGTCTAGTTTTCTGTTTCTCCTCAACCTCCTCAAAATATACAACAGTAGCAGCTCATCAACATCCATTTTTAGCGGAGTGCGTAGCGCGTTCTCTGCGCCACTGTTTACAGAACGTTATTGTCTATCATTGTGTATGCTCACATCGTTATCATAATCATTATGGTAATGGTTATTAGTGATTGGTGTGGATAGCCCTTGATACCTGGATTCTTTAAAGTGAAAATATTGTATACATATCCTCAAAAAAGATTATCCCAGATGATTGTATAATGAAACTTAATGTAGAATATAGACTGGTGTGATTTTGTACATTCCTCACTGACTGATGACTTTAAAATTAACTATATTGCTGTTATGTTAAAGTTTGATTTATAGTTTGTTCACCATCTACCAGCCTGAAAGCTTCTTGACACACTCTGGTAGGCAGAGGATTAAGTATGTGTCCCCTTTTGAAACATAAAAAAAAAAAAAAAAACTATTGCGTTTTTCCAATCATTATTTAATCATTAATCATCCATTTGCTTCTGCTTCACCTTATTCATTATTTCATTTCATTTAAACCATCTGTTGCTGATATTTTTTAATTTCATAGCAATTTGTCACATCGTTTAAAAAAAGAAAGTGCCGCATATTAAAGAAAAAAGTTTAAAGACCCAAGCAAAGATGTTGTTTTCTGCGAACATCAGCAAAACACCAAATCAAATAATTTTGCACAAAGGAATCGTGTCCCATTTCTGTCACCACTGAGTCAATCCAGACACGAGCAGAATCTATGTCAAAGCTCACAGCAGCAACTTTAGTAGCTGCTGGTTTCTTTTAAACATTTGTCATCATTCCCATTATTGTAGCACTTTTGAATCACAGTTTGTATTGTATTCAGGAACAGCAGCACAGGTAATAATCGCTCCAATTATTGCTGCAGAACGTGTACACAAAAAAGTACACAAAAGCCTAAGTGGGCTTTGATGAGCGGCTGCATTTTGGCAAAATCCAGACACCATGACAGATAAATCAATGCAATCATTAGGAAGTAACAAGCTGAGGGTTATATTGTGCAAAATCAGTGAAAAGATTCCTCTGTGCCAAAATGCTCCAGTGTATATGTGTGAATCTCTGTGTGTGAGTACTTGTGTTTGCCACATAGTGAGGACCACAACACATTTTTTACTCAAGTGGGGACATTTTGGTCAGTCCTCACTTCTTCATAGGGCTGTTTGAGGGTTAAGATTAGGTTTTGAGGTTCAGGTTAGAATTAGGACCCTGAAACACCAAGCCTGGGGTTGGCACTTGGTTAATATCGGGCTGTTGATGAGTGTCTGGCGCCTTGGTGTTTTGATGGTCTGTCCCACACACGACATTAGTTATCCTCATGTTCAAGTTCAGCTCAGTGCACGAGAAGAGAAACATGAGAGAGGAAAGTAGGGTCCCTGAAAGTCTGAGGTTCAAATCATAAGTCAGAGTCCCCTCAGTTGGCTGAGATCGCTTCAAGTTGAGGAGACTTTTTTTTGTTTTTGGTTGTTTGTAGTGTACTTCTGGGAACATTCTCGCCTGCAAATTTATTTGCAGAGTGAGCAGCTTTCACGCTGCTCTTTGCTACAAACAGCAGCGGTCATGAAGGCAGCTGCCTGTAAAAAGAGAAGATTCGGTGGTCAGGCTCCAAGTTAATCTCTGCCTCCTGCTGAGAAGTAATGAATTTATAGCTCACAGCAACTAAATATGACACAGTCTCTGGCTTTTGTTTGATATCTAGTGTCTGCAAAAAAATGTTGTCGCTCATCATTAGGATGGTTGGCTTGGCTACTATGTCACATTAATTTCACTGTCTTACTGATTGTCCCATTGAGCATTGATCATACTTTTAAACTCTATATGTTAGAAAAAAAGGAACACATAACCAAATATTCATAATAAACAGCCAAATTCAATTTGACTGATATAATTCTGTAATTCGGGTACAGCCCTAAAGAAAAGACAACAAGTGGCTAAAGTCAAGAGTGTGTGAGATAAAAAAAAAAAAAAAAAAGTTATTAAACTAGTTATAAGTTGTTTTTTTAATTTACTCTTTTTTAGCTATTGAGCTCTTTAGCTAAAACAGTTTGTAACTGTCTTATTATTTGCTCGTGCTAAACGGTTAAGTAGCATCTTGGATTTGTTCTGTTGATCTTTCAGTTTTAATATTTCTTTTTCATGATGGATACAGACTACTACTGCCTGCTGGTATAGAGCGTTACATATGCTCATGCATATGCAAAACGTACATGCTCGCCGGCTTTTGGCTGTAGTGTTTGCAGTGTGTTCAGAGGCCACTTTTTGGCTGGGAGACAGGCGACACGAGGCAATGCAACGGTCGGCCTTTGTTGCCACTAATTGTTTGATGTCACTTTGGTATCTTTAGGTTAAGGTTAGAGTAAGGGGCTACGGGATGCTTTATATCAATGAAGGTCCCCACAAAGACAGAAGCACAAGGATGTCTGTGTGAGAGATGTTTTCTCATTGTTTGTCAAAGATCCACCAAGGTGGCTGAGAGGTTGTTGGTCCTTTGTCATCACTCCCACTAATCACATTCACATTCATAATTCACATTGGATATCCAAAATCACAGTGTGTGTGCGTGTTTTCATCAACCCTACGACACATACACACACACACACACACACACACACACACACACACACACAAGTCCAGCCTTATCTCTGGGCCGCAGCGGCAGACCGACTCTGTCAGCTCACCAAAGAAATGCCTCTCTTTTTTTTTCCCTCAGCAAGCGAGAACAGCTTGATTTATAACAGTTTCGCAGCACTGATGAAGGTGTACCCATCGGACTTTTCAGTTTCTCAACAGATTAAAAGAATGTGATCTTTTTCTTTTTATCCAACTGAGCACAATAGGCCACTGCCAAAATGAAAGAATATTCAATCACCAACAGTTTTATCGGCGAAAGTGTGACAAATGGAATTTTTTGCCCCAGGCGCCTGCGGGCGGACTTAAAAAAACACCTGACCGGTTTTATTCCCGCTGCAACAGGACTGACAAAGTATTCGTTGCTTTAGGAGTCTTTTAAAAATTTGTATTACCGCCAGTTTGTGTTTTTTCAACTCAGTCAAAACCCACATTCAGACATGGGCACATTAAAAAACAGCTTTAACTGTAAATAAGCTCCTTCCAGGCACATAGGAAAGCAGAGTTTTCAGAATTCAGAGTCGAATCGGATTTTACAGTTCAACACCATGATTCAATCGTTTACAATATCATTCACAGGTGAGGCAGTAATGCATTCTTCCAAATCTCCCACATGCATTTAATGCTAAACAATTAAGTTTTTCTTTTTCCAAACACCTCATCTGTGTTACTACCAAACATGACTATAAGATTTACATGTACTGTAAGACACATGAAAGGATGTGTTGTGCATTTCAATCATGTTTCAAGTCTCTGCAAGCTGATTTTCTTGCAGCACAAACATGAAAAAGCTGCCTGAAGGTAGAAAAATCACATTCATCAAAGCAGCCTCAGGTCTCCTTTGCAAAGCATCTGACAAAAGTTTTCAGATGTGTGATAAAACGAGTGCATCCAAAAAATGTTTAAGACAATGAGCTTAATCTTGAATCAAACTAAACTTGTAAAACTTTGTAGCCCAGGCTGTTGCTGCATTGTTTTGTGTAAGACATGACACATGATGGAAAACAATGGCAGCAGATGAATATAATCTTTTTGGGCTAAAAAAGCTCAAAACACAAAATTGGGTTTTTATCACATTTCATTTTTGTCATGGAAAAAGTATTGGCAAACAGTTGCCTAATTATACATCTTGCAGAAATGTGGGACCATTATCTTTCATTTTGAATCATATTTCTACCCACCAGTCAGTCCCTCCAGGAATTCTCGGGCTTGTTTTTGTGATTATTGCGGCCAAAAATTCCTACTCTGACATCAGCTTTTCTAAAAAACTGCAATGCATGTTGTAATATAACCTATCTATAATAATCATGATATGTTGCATTGTAAGAGCCAATAATCGCATTAAATTAAATTAAAAATGCAGCAGGAGCTACAGGAGCTGTTGTTGCACCACATAACTCCTTACTTAAAAAGTTGAGTGGATCATCTGCAAGTTTTCAATTAACAATTCCTCCGTGAAATTGTGGACTATCACCTCCCAAAAATCCCTCATACTAATGCAGACTGACAATATGGTTAGGTTTAGGCAAACAAGACACACAAAAAACACACATCGAAACGGGAAGTGAACTTCAGACTCCCACATGAAAATCAGTTGTTTGTGAGACCCATCCACCTACCTGCCCTGTAAGCACACTCGCGGTCCTTATATTATGTCATTACGGCAGCATTATTATCTGACGCTGTGCTTTAGGGTTTTATGCCCATGTGACCGGTTCTGTCAAGTGACATCACCCATGCCAGTTGCATGTGGACGCACCCTGTGCTGTCCGGCTGTCCGCGGCCTACAATAACGGCACTACCGGTTCTGTCTGAGTATGTTCTCATATAACGATGTATGGCGGTGTTCCCGTTGGGTGTGGAAAGTGGCTTTTGGCATCACACTCGTACGCCAAAAAGCACTGACAGAGCAAACATATTTGAAGAGTTCAGATTGAGAACGGGCTGAAAATACTTGATTGTCAAATTAACGTTAAGGCTGATATTTAGTCTCCTTTTAGCTCTATTTTTGGTCTCCACCAACTCCTAGGCTAAATATTAAGTGGCTGTTTAGCTGCTAAATGCTCCACTATCCTCACAAGCTATGACGACTACACAAACAAAAACACACTGAAAGGTTGTCTGAGTACGTAACGTTATTCACCACCTGTGACAGAAAGGCATACAGTCAGTTACAGGAGTTTATTTTGGGGATCCGGCACAGTAAATCTGTGCTGCGTTTCTGCCAGGGAAGACATTTTTTATTAACCTCCTTTGCACTGGCTCACCCAGGCGCTCTGCTGACACTGTTCATTTCCCTGATGAAGGAGGCGGGTGAACTCGCTGCCTTTCATCTGACATGTTCAGCTCTTGTAAAGCCCTGCACTAACACGCAAATATTCCTATGATTTTGATTAAACAACAGCTCGTGCAGCAAGAAGCGGAGAAGTCGTCTGAGCCCCGTGCCACCGTTCACACTACTTCCTCATTACTGTCACAAAGAGGATTTCATCGTTTCACAGTCTTAGCTCCGTCTCAGGTCTCTATTATGTCTTTTCCTGTCCCCTCTCTCAGTCAGCATACAATACAATTTAGCCGAATCACTTCTGACCACACATCTTTTACCTTTCACACCCTCTCGACTCTGTTTCACCCCGTTTTCCTCACCCACCTGATGATGTGGAAGATAGCCGATATGAGGAGCTCATTGTAGATGGCCACCGCCATGTAACGTGGCTCGTGGAAGGCCGAGGGCACGGTGCGGACAGCGTAGCAGAGGTACACCCCCCACAGCAGGAACAGGAACTCCGCTAAACAAAAGAAAGAAAAAAAGATCACAACGAGAGGACTGATTTAAAGTCTTTCTTGTGTTTAATTTAATTTTAATAATTAGGTCTTTAAATAAGTCTCTGTATACCCCTCAAGCTGGGACAAGCCTATAAAATCCATAAAGTAGTATTTTTTTTTGTAGTATAAAATGCCTCCACTGAGGCTGTAAACTTGTGTCTTTTTTCAAACTCAATCTAAAGTTTTAACATTAAACTTTTTAAGAAAACGCACTAATTTGTTTTCTTTCTGAGGGTGAGATGAGAGGATCGATAACACTATCGTGTCTCTGAGTGAGCTGGGAGGCGATTTGTTTAGCGTTGCATAAAGACGGGAAGCTGGGGGACACAGCTAGCCTGGCTCTCTCCAAACTTACAAAAAACACCCACTAGCACCATTAAAGCTCAATAATTAAAAATCTGTATCTCCTTTGTTTAATTCATACACAATGGCAATGTACAAATGAAAATATCTGCCCAGCAAACAAAAAAGCAGTTGGTAGGCACTTAGTTTACTGCAGGGCTCTGTACAGGCACGACGATGGTACCAGACTGTGACAAGAAGGCTCTGAACTTTGCTTTTAATTGTTTATTATAACTTTCTGTATGGATTTAACAAATGAGACAGACGTTAAAGTCAATTTTTGAGTCCATTTTCCCTCCAAGCGTAGCAACTATCAACAAGACAGGACACACTGCACTGTGTTTTTCACTGTTACCTTGGTTGTTCCCACATCTGCTGTTACTGCTGGTTATAGTGACAATAGCAAAGAATGACACTGATATTCTTTGGAAACTGATAACTGATAGCTACCTGGAAAACAAAAGCCCTATCCTCTTCCTGTGTTGGCTCAGCAATGGTTGACATCTTTTGTGCCGAAAGTTTAGACTTTCTGGTTTTTAACTTGTTTTAATTGACTTGTTGTTGTTTTACATTGCTTTATGATAATTTATGATTTTTTAAAAATATATATATTATTTTCTTTACTGGTATTCTGATGTATTCTGATTGTTTTATGTTTTTTATCGTGTACTCAGGTCTCTCTTGAGACCAAAAATCAATCAATCAAAATTAAGCTTTTTTTGAACAAATAAATACACATTTTTTTCATGTTAAAATAGCATTATATTTGGTGACGAGCGCGTTATGACATGTTTTAGACTTGAAACTCAGAGTTTAGACCTTGGGACTTGACTTGGAACTTGTCTGTCTTGACTCAGGACCTAAGCACTAAAAGACTTGAGACTTTCTTGTGACTTGAAAATCAATGACTTGGTCCCACCACTGTCAGACAGAACCGAATAGTGAAACGAGGCTTATAGGGAACCAAACTACACACTGATTGTTCTACAGCCACTAAATTGTGTAATCAACACTTAGTTATAAGTTTATTTCGACTTTAAAAAGTGAGCTTTAATGGTGCTGGTAGGCAGTTTGACCTCTGGATGGAGCCAGGCTAGTCGTTCCCACATGTTTACAGTCTTTATGCTAAGCTAATCACCTCCAGGCTCCAGCTTCGCACAGACATCAAAGTGGCATCAATCTCCTCATCTCAGTCTCAGAAAGATATCTATCCCCCCAAATGTTGAGCTATTCCTCTGAGCATTGAATTCGTCTCTGTTTTATTTACATGCTAAATGAGAGCAGCACTGTTGCTCTGACTCATACTGAAAATCTGCAAAACTGAGATGCAGAGTCACTGAGGAAGTACGCAGTTAATCAACACAAACAAGAAGTTGGAAGAAGTTGTTCCTCCATCTTTGACCCCGCTTTGACGCCGGCTGCTGGTAGCGCTCACGGCAATAATGTAGATTCAAATTAAGCAGCTCCAAATTTAGCAACAGTTCCTTGTGTTTGTGGTGTTTTCCCAGAGTGAGGCAGCTGCTTCCCCAACAGTGAGATGACACCTCTCCTGCTATCGTCTAATCGCACCAAGGTCACACGGCCCGCCTGCTGTTCACAGGGAAGATGTATTTTGTTCATATACTGTGCAATATATGTGCACAGAGAGCTCATTATCATCTCACCGGTATAATGACATTTTAAAGAACTGCAAAAAAAAATCAATATTAATTATCTTGGCTGTTATGAAGAGGATTCCTTTAGGGTCACTGCATTTTGGAGGTGTGAAATTATGTCTTGAAGCAAATCTAATTGAATTTAAATTTGGTGTACACTCTTATAAATAAAGGTGCTTATTAAAATCTTTGTTAACACTTTCTATGAAGAACACATCTATAATGCACTGTAAGATAAGATAAGATACTATGAGGTACTTTAAAAAATAGTTACAAATATAAAAATATTGAATAGTAAAAAAACAAGGTGCAAAAATAGCACATAAAATTACAAGGTGCAACAACTCAACAGTCGAGAAAAATATAAAACTAGAAAAAAAAGAAAAGAAAAATATGTACAAACAAATATATATAGCTATTGCACATGGACAGCATTCATAGTGAATTATAATGCACTCATAATACTTTATGACTACATTCATAAACACACATAATGATGCACTATATCATTTATGATGGTCATAAACCATTATAAATGTGACTTATAATGATTGATAAGTGACAAGAATCTTACAGAAGCTCTCAGCTAGTTAAAAACTAGCGGGTGACTGATGGGTCCTTATGTCACCCGTCAGGGGGAGAGTTTATTGGTCCGGTTCGATGCAGTACACTCTGGTAGTTGAAGGTTTTCTACATTTTGGGCAAAAACATCGCCTTTTCTCTGTTTTCTCTGGTCATTTATCACCAATTTTAAAAGTATCTGTGTCTTTATATTGAGAGACAGCCTAATTTTATGAGATAACCATCTTTCTAGCAATGAAACACTTCTTTAATGGAACTTTTAGTTTTACAAAGAACCGTTAAAAAAATGTTCAAAAATAGCAACTGGTTTTGGGCTGAACCTCAGCCCTTCAGGAAGAACCCTTTGGGAGCCCCTCTTTGAACAAAGAGATGATGCCTCTTTTACTGGAAAAAAGTTTCATGTTTTCAGATTAAAAATCCTTTCAGTTGTTACAACACTGCGTATAAAAATTCCAAATGAGCATCTCCAAGTCAAATCGAGCTATATGAGCTTGTTGTTATGTTTGCAGACAGCAAAGAGCTCCAAGAACCCTGCCAAGGACTGTGTTGGCATATGAGCCCATAAAGTCTTTACGGTGATTACAGTCCATTAATATTCATGAATGGGCCTCGTCTATAAATCATCACTAATTACTTGGTACTTAGCCCCTGAATCAGGATGCATGGAGAGCTGCTTGCAAGAGGGAAAGGATAACAATTCCCACTAACGCAGATTAATTGCGGATTCAAATGAAATGCTTATTGTTGACATTGTCAATACTGTTTTGGTTCAACTCTGCTTTGTTTTGTGTTTCCAGACAAAATGGGATGATTTATTTCTTTTTTTTCAGACCAACATGTGTTCCTTTGTCAGCATTATAACAAAACAAGCAAAAACACACAAAAAAAGCAATTAGATTAATTTTCACAAGCATGACATGCTCTGTTGAAATCCTCCTCGGCAGCTTCGCAGGGAGCTTCCTGTCCTTCAGTGTAGCCTCGACACACCACCGTGTTCTCACTGGCTGTCACAGCGAACAGCGGGGATCCCTCGTTTTCTATTTCGTCTTGAGCGCACACACAAATCCACACCGACACGCACGGATGTAAAAAACTCAAAACTCAGGGACTGCTGTGTTCTACGTGTTTCATCCCATTTACTGCGTTTGTGGGAAGCTGTCACGGCACAAACATGCCGTCACTTCCTCTGAAGATGCAGCGCTCCTCTGTCGCCTCTCCAGAGTGTCCTTAGCTGTCCTCCCTCTTCTTCTTCTTCTTCTTCTCTTCCTCTCAAGTCCTCCCTCCCTCCCCAGCTGGTGGAAAACTCTCTCTGCATCGTTTCCCACATCCCTCCGAGCTTCATACTTCACAGGCTGCACTCTTCTTTTTTCACTGCCACTTCTGTCTCTCTCTCTCTCTCTCTGTGTCTGCCTGTCCGTCAGTTTTCAGAGGCAGACCGAGCTTCTCTTAGGGAGCCATCCTTTGCCTCTTTCCAAACAGGATTAGTCTCCCCTGCTGTCAGACTGGCTTCAGTGAGGTGCCCATCACTGCCTCCTGCTTCAAGAGTCTGTCATTAGGAAGCTACTGTAACACACACACACACACACACACACACACACACACCACACACACACACACACACGCACGCGCACACACACACACACACACACACACCACACACACACACACACACACACACACACACACACACACACACACACACACACACACACACACACACACACACACACACACACACACACACACACGGCCCTCTGGGTTCTCACCAGACACATGAGGGACAAAACCTAAAACTTCTCACCAAAACAACCACAGTTAATGCCTGTTAGCGTGACAGAGGAGCTGGGTGTTGCTACTCAATACCTATCAACTGAGATGACTCAAAACTAAGTAGTATCATAACTTCTCCTGTCAAACAATAGCTGATAAATATGGTAAAAAAAAAAAAAGTTTAATGCTTTCATATGACTGGCTCACCACTGCAGCAGCTACGGCCCGTACCAGGGGCAGTGTTTTCCCTACAATGTGCACCACAGGGCCAAAACATTTGCGAGGTTTGCGTAGGACGCCACAGTACCCTGTATTTTTTCCCCTTAGGAGGCAGAAATCATGACCCACCCTACTCTGCCTCTGATTGGCTAGTACTCTGTGCCTTCGTCAGCTTTCTCACCAAAATTAGCTTTCAAACATGGATAAACTCCTTAAAGACTGCATTCACACTGCCAGTTAACACCACACCAGTCTGTCTTTCTGTCAGCTGTCGGTAAGTGTGTGTGTGTGTGTGTGTGTGTGTGTGTGTGTGTGTGTGTGTGTGTGTGTGTGTGTGTGTGTGGGTTGTATTTTTGGTGTATCCATGCGACATGACAGACAGGCAGGAGAACAGGTGAAGAGCAGCAGGAACAGAGGTCTTTGAAAACTTTTCAGCGGTTTATTTTCTTTATATATCTCTTACTTATTCAGTCTCTCTTTCAAACTGCAGATGTATTTGGATCTGTGTTTTAGCTGTTTAGGTGGACACGGACAGTAATTATTGACGGCACGTTATTGCATCCCACTGGCCGGGGAGCTAAAATTACCGTGTTTACCCGGGAATTGTGTTCCCATAAATGCCGACTGGAGCTCGACTGCAGATTTTTTTGACTGGGGTGTGAATGCCGATCACATGCCTTCTGATTGCATTAACAATCCAGATGTTAGCAGGTTTTTTGTGCAGTGCGAATGAGCTTTTAGAGACAGGGCAGTGTGTTTATGTGTGAGTTCTTGAGCAAAAGCATTAGAGTGCTTGATTATCAGTGAATGCATCAGAGTATACGGAGCAGAGCAGAAAAACGCGTCTTTGCCTAGCAGCAAATGTGCGGTTTAAATCACAAGTTACGGTCAATAAATGCTGCTGCTTCTCAAGATCAAGTGGAGCAAACGTGTTGCTGCTGGTTTAAGTAAAGGAAGTTAACCCCGAAGTTACTTCAGCTCTGGAGGTAAACAAATCTCCGCTGTGCTCGCTGACTACGGTCGGGGAACTGAAACAGTAAAAGTTATCAACTGGTTAGGTTTAAAAAATAATCGTTTTTCGAGATTTTCCAAAGTGCCTGGATTAAACCCTGATGGTTAATTGAGTCATTTTGCCTCGATTGTGTGATGCTCAAAACAATTTATCAACCATTTTAGCGCGAAAATCATACACTGAAGCCGCAGCGAGGGAGAGGCTCGCAGGAAGTCACAGACACAATGGCAGCGAATCCTGTCAATTTTCAAAATAAAACACTGTGCAGGTGGTTTTGCTTTATTAAATCAACTAGGGCGAACTATAACATATGAACAAGTGCACGTGTCAACAGTGTTTTTGCCAGAAAAGGGGATTGCAGGTTTAAATTCCTGCAGCAGGGAATCAAAAGAAAGGTGGGGTAAAGTTGCAGTAGGAAAAAATGCAACAAATTTACATTAAAAGTTATTTAGTGAAGCAATTTGTTTCACTTGAGTTTAATAATGGCTACAGATTGTGGCAAGTCACCGCCTTCTCTATTATTCTTATTTTATTCTGTGATAGATTATCGTCCAGTTAAACTAGATGAGGTTGTCCTTTGGAGAGTCCTTAAGGACAACACTTGAGGTGAAGCGCTGTAGAAATAACTCAGAGACTTGGTGGCACCTCCTGCCCTCTGGAGGTGTTCTGCTTTAATGCTGGTGGCAGCCCAACACACTGTACGAGCAGAGTACTCCATCTTGTTTATCAGAGCATCCCATTGTTACTTTTATGCCCAGCACCATCCATTAAACTGTGTGAGCAAACCCCATCAGGGAGAGAGAGGTGAATCAAACAATGGACGCTATCATCAAAATTCACAACTGCATCCATTTAACCTCCAGTTCAGAGCAGGGGTTCTTAAAAGTGCTGCTTGGAGGGCAGGCCACTGAATAAACAGGACTATTACGGCACAATAATGTCTTCTGCTGAGCGGGCGGAGTGTTGTGGAGGGTTTTATGCCTCCCTTAAAGCGGTGGCTCTATTTATCTTCAACACGAAACCCGTCAAAGAAGAGGAGTTTATCACATTTATACGAGATTCACCGGCCCGTACCTATTTATTTCTGTCTGACATGATTTGTCACTTCAACTACAATGGACGCATTGTGCTTAAGACCCGCTGCAAATTTCAAGATGCAGTTTAAAGACTTCAAACAGTCCCTTTTATTTATGTGCAATCTATTTGCTGTCAATGCCATCAGCTTCTATCAAGCATCGGAAAGGTCTGCACTGTCAAAAACAAATGAGTCAGATATGGTGCAGCTGTTGAAAACTCAGTTCTGTGATTTCTTTTTGCCATCCTGTATCCGTCAGCTGGTTCCCATTAACCCTCGAACTGCACAGATTGAAATTGCGACAATAAAATACACCTAATGGAAACATGTCAATTTCGAAAAAACTCACAAAAAGTTTTTATGCTCCCATGAGGTGGTATTTCAGGCAATCTGAAAAAGCCATATTTTTCAAAACTGCAATGGAAACACTTTTTTGGCTTTTATACATCACAGGATGCTATGGCTATACGCTCGTCTGCAGGAGCTGGCTCCCTCAGGCATGACGCAGCAGGAGCTACAAGACGTGTTATTGCATCACATAACTCTTCAAAAGCTGAGTGGATCATCCAGAAGTTTTGAATCCACAATGCCTCTGTGAAATCGTGAACTATCACCTCCCAGCAATCCCTCATACGTGGCGGCTCCCACATAAAAGGAGCTTAAGTCGCACTCGATTGGAAATAATGACGGCTGGTGTGGCGGCTGCAACAGAAATAAACCTGCTAATGTTTTAAGCATCCATCGCCATACTTCTTGGAATTTTATTGCAAGAGGAGAAGTTGCATAACCTCAGTCAGGGGAACTGCAGTCATCTCGCAATTTTGTTTTATCGACATCTCGAAAATATCTGCAAATCTGTCGTGGAAACCCACCTACTGTGACCACACTTTCACTAGAGCCTCAAGACGTTAAAGCCTCTGGGAACCCAAACCACCAAAAACTAGCCAAGCTAGTATGTAATTTAGAGTCTTAAATGTATATCTAAAAATTCAGGTGAAAATCGATTGTTTTTTGAAGGAGGGTAGTTGTACATACATCACGTAGATGCAAGGCTATAAAAAAAAAAACCAGTGTACATTAGGGAAAAAAATAACAACTGCACACTTAATTCATGCCACACTATTTTTTTCAAGACATGTTGATCCTTCTTAGATCTTCATCAGGTCAAAGTGCAAACTCTAGTGCCATCTATTTTCAATTATATTGGAGAAAAGGCAAGTGTGATAAACAGCACTACAGGTAAGAGGAAAAATGTGTTGAAAAAATGTGTTGATTTTGAACTATCCCTTTAAGTAGAAACTAGAATCAAAACACTTGTTTCTTATTCTGTAAACACAGATAACACACACACACACACACACACACACACACACACACACACACACACACACACACACACACACACACTTACCGACACCCATCATGTAGTCCCATCGATCCAGCAGGCACATGCTGAACTGCAGCCCCTCCGGGGTGAGGCCCGCGGCGATCAGGGCGCGGCTCAGCTCGGGGTTCTGGCACACGGCGGACGTCCAGGCCACCAGGAACCACAGCACCACCAGCAGGATCACCACCAGCAGCCGCAGCACCCGCCAGCTGGTCATGTAAGGCGTCCTCTGGGCCGTGCGGGACAGGAACACCTTTAACACCCTGAGAGAGGGAGCAGAGAGAGGACAGCAGGAGGCTGAGCGCTCGAGACAGCTGGGTGAGATCATGATGAGCAGCGCAGGTGAGTGAGAGATGCTCCCGCTGCGATTGGCAGCTCACGCCCCCGGCTGCTGCTCTCACTAACATGCTCACTTGAATTAAGAGGATCAGAGAGGAAAAGGCTCTGTTGTTTCAATCATTCATGTTGGTTGAATTCATGTGGTAATGTCTCCTGTGCTGAGAGAGGAAATAAACGAGGGGCAGGAACCCGTCTGAGAGGAGAACAAGGTTATTCTGCTTTTGACATTTTAACAACTCAAGAGTTTTTTATGGGTGTCAGTTTTTTAGTTTTTCAGTTTGGATTCGGTCCAATGAATAGGACTGAATGCATGCAGAGGCAGTTTATTTATAAGCTGCACAGTACAGTATCTTCGCTGCGTGCACACAAGACAATACCGCCTCTGTAAAGGGAATTAAAAATGCAACACATCAGCCAGAATAGTTTTAGAGCGATCTGATGCTGGGTGAGGAGAGCTGCGTGTGGACAGAGAAAGCTGTTACAGACAGAAATCATACATTACCAACATCATTACCAACTTTTCCATGACTGTGAGGCAAATTTGAAATTCTCTGAAACGACCATCGATACTCCTTACCACTTCTTTATCATTAATATATAATAGTTTTTTTAAAGTATAACTGATCTTAAAAAACAATGAATGCAAGACAGTATTAGAAGTAATTATTTAAACATTATGTAAGGACTGTTTGTTATTTATAAAGTAGGGTGGTGCAAAAAGTTGAATTTTTGAAGCACTGGGGGGAATTATGTTTTTTATTTTGGCAGTAGGGGAAGGACATAAAACTTTAAATGGCTGTATTTTATAGTTATTTTATGGCTGATTTTTTAAAGAAAAATGCCCTCTAAACCCCTCGGGTTCACTGGATTGGAAGGCACATTTTCTTTTTTTTTTCTTAAAAAGTTTAAGCAATTTTTAAAGAAAAACATTTTCATTTTTGTTTTTTTCATGAACATTTTTTGGTGACTTTTAAATAAAAACAAATTTGGTGATTTTTTTCCAGTTATAATTATTGATATTTTTTTTAAACATTTCTTTAAGGATTGAGGATTTTTAAAGAAAATTGTTATCATTATTTTTTTAAATTTTCATTAAAAACTTGATGATTCTTTTTCCTCTTTAAAAATATTTGGTGAGTTTTAAAGAAAGCATGCCAAAACTTCCAAACCCGCAGGGCGGCAGCTTTGGAAGGGATATTTCCCTTAAAAATCACCAAAAATAACACCATTCATCACAGCCAGAGACTGTAAAAACAGAAATTATTGTTGGATTTTCACATTTTTGATGGTCTTTGAACACATCATGTGTTATAACACAGGATTGTGAAACAAAATTCTGTGACTTTTCCAAAACTTTCAGGGTGCATTTAACTGCTATTTACAAAATTCATGACTTTTCCAGGTTTTTCAGGACTGTATAAACCCTGTATATAAAAATTACCAATGCAGACTTCCTCTCTGTTTGCTTACGTCTCTGCTCTGTGCTCATCTGCTCTTCTCCGACCAGACTGTGACAAATCTATCTTATCTCTGATATATTCAGCGAGACCGGGCTGTAAGAGCTTGGCCCTTGGGCACACTTCACACCCAGCGAGTGCGGGAAAAAATCTAATTGGTAATTTTGCCAAGGGAACACTCTGGCCGGCCTTTGACCCGCTTCTACCGTATCGGCAACACTCGCTCGGAGCTGAAGAGCAGGAAGTGAGAGTGCGTGTGAATAGATACTTCGGGCAGGCGAGAGCAGATAGACTGAAACCTGATGTGAAATTCAAATGTGCTTATTGGCTGTGTACATGTGTGTGAGCGCAGACTGAGAGGGAGCTGAATTATTGAAACTGAGAAAGGCTAACTCAAAGGAGAGGAGAGAGGAGAGGAGAGGAGAGGAGAGGAGACAGAAAGAAAGGAAAGGAGGGCAGGTAGGAGGTGAGGAAATCAGCAAGGTGAGGAGAGGAGAGGAGAGGAGAGGGAGAGGAAGAGGAAGAGGAGAGGAGAGGAAAGGGAGAGGAGAGGAAGAGGGTAGGAGAGGAGAGAAGAAGAGAGGAGAGGAGAGGAGAGGAGAGGAGAGGAGGGGAGAAGAGCAGAGGAGAGGAGCAGGAAGAGGATAGGAGAGGAGAGGAGATAGAAAGAAAGGAAAGGAGGGAAGGTAGGAGGTGAGGAAATCAGAGAAGAGAACAGAGGAGAGGAGAGGAGAGGAAGATTAGAGAAGAGACGAGGAGAGGAGGAGGACAGGAAGAGGAGAGGAGGGGAGAGAAAAGACAAGACGAGGAGAGGAGAGGAGGAGGGGAGGAGAGGAGGAGATTAGAGAAGAGACGAGGAGAGGAAAAGGAGAGGAGAGGTCTATAAATCAATGTTGCTGCTAATCTCAGACATATCCTAGGCTGTGGTATTTAAAAAAAATCTACTTTGCAAGTAGTATATTGAAAATAATTGATTTTTTTTTTTTTTTTTGCATTTTTTTTTCACCTAAAACAATAGTAGCATCAAGGCAAAACTTTGCATTTAATGGGTTAAAATTCTGAAAATTGAGTATTTGATATTTATGATTAGGACTGATGTTGGTTAGAAAATTAAGTCACTGAAAGAAGAAAATCATATTAATGTATAATATTTTTAAAGCCTGATTGTGAAAAATGCATTTTATGTGCAGAGCTATAAGAGTGTGTGTAACATTAAACGGAGTCCAAAGGGTTACTAGGGCGTGAACACAACATGAGAGGAGTATCACATGACGGTTGTGACTCCGGTGTTTGTGGTGTGACAGTACCTGTACAGCTTGAGGATGACGGTGCCGTACATGACGGCGAAACCCAGCAGGCGGACCCACCTCAGGAGGACACAGCGAAACACGCTGGGATGGAAGTACAGGATCATCACCTGTGGAGCGGAGCAGCGGCGTTAGCCTTCACACCGACACACACTGATTATATATATAAATATAAATATCCCTCTGGTGTCACACGCCTCTCACATGCACACACAGGAGGAATCAGACACGAACATGTGAGGAGCAGAGCTGGAGGCAGATTTGGCCTCGCAGATATCCTCCGCCCCCAGAGCTCCCGCCGACTTCTCCTGACTGTATGTTGTTCACATGTCAGCTGCCTGAACACATTAGATTTGTGAGTTTGAAGAGCGAGTTCTCATGGTGGTATTTAGCAAACATCCCCAGTATGATTATGGTAATTTGTATTTACAGCGCGCGGCGTTTGCGTTTGCAGCCCAGGTTGTCGTGTTTGGAATAAAACAGAATATTTGGCATATAAAATGTCAGCCTTGGTGTGCTTATTCGCACCTATTACCATTAAAAACGAGGCTGCGACAGAGGACGGGGTCTCACATCCCTCGCTGTAAAGATCACAGCTTTCATTTGCACACTGGCACGGCGCCACATGTCAAATCTCCAGCGACCCGAGTGGAGCTGGAGATCCGGTGCAGTGACTCTGCGCTCGTTTCCACCGGAGCAAAGAGAAGCTGCTCCCTCACTCACCTGCTGGATACACACCATCCAGGATGTTAAAGGACGACTCCTTCCTGAGTTTAAAATGTGCTCCGCTTCAGTTCACACAAAACATACACGGGGACTTTTAACCTTGATGATCACAGGCTGCTGAAAACCTCAGACCATTTTTCCACATGGAAGTCATCTCATGAACAAACATAATACTGATGCTACTTTATATTCTTAAAAGCAAACTCAACATCTACATTTTTAGTTTGGTTTTAATTGAATTTTATTTATATATTGACTATTTATTTATACATTTTAGTCTGTTTCTGTTTCTACTTCCTATATCATTTTATTTAACATACAATTTTACCAATTTACAAAAACTGGATGTCCCACAAATGTGGAAATTTGCCTTTAGTTTTACCATGAAAAAGGGACGTTAGACACCATCACAGCGGCCACAGAAACTGTGTAGATTTATCTGTTTATAGTATTTGTTGATTGTGTAAATCAAATCACAAGTTGAAGGATTTGGGTGTTGACTTAAGTTGTGCGACCACGATGTAGTCCGTGTGTAGCCTAACAACAGCTTTTTGCTTCTAGCGATTTCATTTACGCTTCAAAACACACAAAAGTGGCGCAACAGCTGATGCGCAAAACTTCAGAGTAAACATCCGCCGCAAAAAAGGGGTGTGACAATGTTGTGGCCCATGGGGGGGTTACATGCCATTGTGTTTTGCATTGTTTATTAATGTCCTGATATGCCTCACCTGTGGGCGTGCGTGTGTGTGTGTGTGTGCCTCCCTCTGTGTTTCAGGTGCAGATCATTAGTGATCAGTGCCTAACTGCACTGATCGAGAGCAGCTGTGAACAGAGTTTATATCAGTGGCTGCATGACCTGCTCACTCTCTCCAGGACATCTTTTTGTTGTGTTTGGTATTATCATTTTTATTTGACCTTTTTGTAAATAAATGTTTTCTTTTTGCATCCTCCTCCTATGTTGCGGCATTTGAGCCGATTGTCGTAACAATCTGTGAAGATTATCACGCTGAACAAAATGTGTAAGCGTCATAAAAGTGTGTTCGTCACAGAGCTTATTTTTGGTGCTAATCGGACATCCCATTAAAAAATCCCATAAGGTTTTTGATGCGGGAACAAGTGCTAACTTCCTCGTTGGCCTACAAAAATACGACATCCCTTCACCACTCTATTATAGTGGGATTTTATATTGTTGAATGTTTGCTTTACAAAAATCCATCTAGTGGAGGTTACAGTTAACCACATGTCCTCAGAGTATTGTGTATCATTATAGACGCAGCGTAAACGCATCCCAGAGGAGAACAGCACAGTGATTCACTCTTACCATGCGTTCAAGAGACAGCAGCTATCCGGAGTAATTAAGCTTAAGCAACAACAGAACCTGTAACCTCTTTTCCTCAGAAAAGAAGCAAAACATCTGCAGAAAACCCAAGAAACCAGCCAACCCTGCGGCTCCAACAGTCTGCCTAAAAAGAAAAGAGAAACTAGTGTGTAACAGTTTACACTCTGCGTGACCTCCAGGAGCGCAGGGTAAATAGTCAAAAGACATTATGACAGCAATATAAAATCTGTCTCCTGCTTTAATGATCCTAATTTTCCGTGTTTGTTTGTGTAATCTAACACTGACAGGATCATTTTCACCCATCCTGTCAAAACGTGGCTCAGTGTGCAATTAAACTGTCACAACGTTCCCGTTTCCAGCCGTCTGTCCGTCTCTCGCTCCTCCTGATTAAGAAATGTGTCACACAAAGGTGAAGCAACAGTTTTCTTCCATCCACAATCCTCATCAAAACCTCGCGCTGCCAAAGTCCGTCATTGGTATGCTGGTCATGAGAGAGCGGGCAGCCGAGTCCATTTTATACCCGAGAACAGGAATTATAGCTGTTCCTCTTTAATGCTCCGCCGCCAACTGAGAGCCACTGATGCAGCTCAGGAGGATCTGATAAATTAGTTGGTATATGGTATTATAAGAGAGACTTTCTTTTTATGTATCAATTTTGGAAAGAAATTGCTACCCAGAATGAATCCAGACGAAGTCACATTTTCTAAATTAAAGGGATTTTGTGGGAGGCAGTCTGACTCACAGCTTTAATACCAATAGTGTGTATCTGTGTGCATCTCCCTCCAGCAATTTTTACACGTCAGTGTTTCCAAACACACCAGATACCGTGTGAGCCAACCTCCCATTTATTGGGAGGGGAGGGATGTCCTCTCCAGGGACAAATGACTCCGCAGCAGGTTATAATCGGCTCAGCTGTCAATTGGCACTGATGGAAACACAACAAACATCGTTGTTAACTTGTCCTCGTCATCTCGGCCACAAAGTTTGTCTCCGTCCCAGCAGCGCTCGCAGATTATTCTTAACGATTCACTCAACTCACGATACTGGGCTCACGATACGATTTTCTCAAGATTTTTTTTAAAATACAAAATGAGATTACAGAAAAATTAGGACTGAAAAATATTCTGTTAATTATTTCAAACAAAAATTACACTAAAAGCTGCGTTTTCTCTTCTTTTCCATATCAAATTAAAGAATCCTTTATTATTTCTGAGGTACAGTATAAATGCAAAATACAAACTATTCAATGAATGCATTTCTGGACATCTACAATGTCCCCTGCTGTTAAAAAAAAAACTTCACTTGAGACAGAGGTGTCTGATGTGGAAAGGTTTGCTTTAGAGGGGAAAGCAGGGAGGGCGAGTTTGAAGAACTAAGTTGGCCATGTCCCACTCGTGGGCGCTAAGCTGGGCTCTCTCTTTGGCTCTTGTACTTGTTTGGGCGAGCAGGGTTGTAAATGCGCTTGTCATGTAGTCGTCGTTCAGGAGTAACGTACGTAGGCGGGGCGGGACCTCAGCCCCTGATGCTGCATCATGTTAGCTGTACGAATCGTGTAGTTCAACACCCTCTTGCAAAAGTTTTGTGTTGTCTTCTCACCTCTATTTCTTTCTGACTTAAGGAAACTCAAATGCCGACACACTTTCGATTTGAAACTGCAGGATGCATCTTCTGTTCCAATATTGCCTGTCGCGGGGCCTTTGCTTCGTCTTACTCACGTTGGCGAGGTCTCGGACAGGATGTAGGACACTGAACAAGCAAAAGGCATGAGTGGATTACGCTCTCTGCTGTTCAAAAAGAGTATCACGGTTCATTTTTCATTTCACCGATTTGAATCTCACATAGTTTTTATTGATTTTTAACTGCTTTGAGATGCATCGTTACATCCATATTCAGCACTGACGTTTGAAAAAGAGACTAAAGAGAAAACAGACCTAAAAAAGAGGTAGTCATAATTTTCCCTCACTCACTCACTCTGGTGTGTATTAAATAGGGAACTAAACAGGGAATAACCGACATTTCGGTTATCGCATTGCATTGAGGTATACGGGAGTAAAATATGGGGTACATCATATGTACACTTAAATTTGCCATGCATTGTGGGTATTTCATAGTGCACTAAAAAGTGGATAAAATTAAACGCTGACAATTCAAACACTACTAAAAAATGGCGAATACACTATATAGTGCGCTATTTCCGTGATAGGTAACGGTTTCTAACACAGCTAGTCTAATAAATGGCTGAATGACTTTAAATCTTTGGGATATTTTTAAAAAATGAAGATTTCTTTGTGTTCCTACCTAGCACAAAAGGGGAATAAATGACCAAAAAAAAACAAAAAAACATCTGTATTGGCCCAAATTTTGGTGGGAAAAGAGCACAATGGAGCAGACGAATACACAAAGAAAAAAAGTGATTTGAACAGATAAAGAGAACAAGAGAAAGACCAAATGTGGCCAAACGTTGTCAATAAATTCACCCAACACTTTCATTCTCTGTCTTTTTATCTTTTTGTCATGTACATGTAATGAATATAAAATATGTGAAAGTTTACCTTTTGAATTGAATTATGAAGAAAAATTAACTTTTTCACGATATATTTTTTTAGATGCACCTGTATTTTTTAAGTTTTGCAATATTTGCTTCTTACAAACTAAAGAGGAATAAGGAGAAATGCATGTCTCACTCTCATGTTGACCTGTGTTTAGGATTAACGTCCTCCCTGGCACTTTCATCTCTTTTCCTCGTGAGCAAACATCTCGCTTTACAGCTCTCTGGTCCTCATGACGGACCAAAACAATAAATCACCTCCACAAACAAGAGGTAAAAGTAGGCCACTCTGTTTCCTACACCCACATACATGAATGCAAATCCATGCACAAATGCACATGCACCACAGTCGCAGGAAAATGCGAGGATTTAAAACCACTCCATGCTGCCTTTAAACACTCTGAAACATACACAGAGAAGACAAGCAGACACAAACACACCCTTTCTGCAGTGCTACCCATGTGGACTACAAAGTCAGCGGGGACTGCACAATAAAAAGCCACATTTTTATATCGCCCAGAAGAGAAGGTGGCCCTCCTGGTTTGCGTCCAACCTCCCATGCCTCCTCCATCAATTAATCAGCAGATGTATTTTTAAAACAAGTTGTGCTAGAACTTGATGGACTGTTTAAAAATGCATCGAGCACCAGAGCGGAGCAGCTGCGCCAAGCTTAGCTGAGGAGGCTTGTGGTGGCAGCAACAACGAAAACGGCAGCGCCAACAAACGTTAAGAATGCGGGAGAGGAGGCAGACACAAAGGTGAGACGGCGAGAAAACACGCAGAGGGGGTAATGAAAGGAAAACACAGAGGAGGGGGGGGGCAGGCGGGCGAGGTGCTGAGAGATGCAGCAACAGAAAGATGGAGATACAGCAGAGCAAAGGGAGGAGGAGACCCTCTCTTGTGCACATAAGAGAGTGGCAGGATATTTTTGGGGAGCTATTTTTGGTGCTTGAGTTATCCTTGGGGTGAATGGGGGAAGAGGGTGGATGCAAAATCCATTTTTGAGCATCACAGCAGAAATATATGCAAAGTGTGGTCACATAAGGACAAACCTACGACACCTGCAGCCCTTTATCAGCTGCACCAAAACCACCGAGCCTTTCTATTCTAATGCAAATGTATTTCTCACAGTAACACTCCAGTAACTTCAGAATAAGAACAAAAACCTTTATCCTGAGAAGTCAGCCGAACGCTCTGATGCTTTTTCTCCTCAACAGATTGTTTTTTTTTCCCTTCCTTAAAAATGGCCAACATCCAGCCATCAGGCCTTGTGTTTGAGCAGAGCAGTGGCTCGCGGTTGGCAGTCTGTGCAAGTATTTGAAGGGAGCGAATTCCCCGGTTACATCTGATCTCCCTGTTATATGGTGCTCCGGTTTCTTCCATCTGTTTCCCTGCTAAAGATGGGATTCTGACGCAGCACCCCAGGTGCACTGTGGGCCGCGTGCGCAAGTGTAAATACACACCTATACAATGCACGCTGGCACTTTCCCACCTGGACTCGCTCACACGCACAGACGGCGGAGAGGCTGCCAAACGCACTCGCACAATAAGACACACTCGCACTGTACATGCACGCTGACTGTGAAGTCGAGCTCTTTGTTTTTGTGCAGACAATGATCAGAAGTACAGTACTATAACTGCATCTAACTGCAACTGAAGGAATCAGGAGACACAGTTTACTGCCTTATTTACATGCTAATGTGTTTTATAATGGACAAAGGGAGCTGGAATCTCTTTTTAACAAGAAGTTAAGACATCAGTTTCTCTGTAAAATTTAGAATTGAATTAATCCCCCCCCATTGTTTTAACGTACAATCCTTAAAGTTCCAGTGTGTAGGATTTAGGGAGAAATATTTGCAGAAATGGAATACAATATAATAAGTCTGTTTTCTTTCTTGTATAATCACCTGAAAATAAGAATCTTTGCGTTCTCCTCACCTGAGAAAGAGTCGTTTAAATCGACATTAGGAGGTTCTAGTTTACAACGTAAAAGTTTTACCTACAAGGCATTTAAAATCGATATATTCCATATATTTATTTATTATCTTTAATTATTTTAGCACTTTTTCAGGTCATTTCATAATAATAATAATAATAATAATAATAATAGTTATAATTATTATTATTATTGTTATTATTATTATTATCATATGAATTGTATTAATTTTTATTTATTAATTTTTTGATAATTTCAGGTACATTTCTTTTAATTTTTCACTATTTCTTGCTATTTTGGAGGTATATTTCTTGTTGTTTTGCTCTTGCCTTTTGTTTTCTATGTTTTTGAAGAAGAAAATTAAGCCAATTTTACTTGGAATAAAGGGTTAAAACGATTATAACTTTAACGTGAAGAAAGCAGAAAACTGAAGAAGGGGGTAAAAGACTAAATGAGCAAATTGTTGGTGTCGTTTAAGATTAGACGGCAGACTTACCGGAAAGTAGAGCAGTAAACGCCCCAATCAAGATGGCTTCCAGCAGAACGAGACCAGATGTGCGGATGCTCTGTTGATGAGAGAGAAAATCAATCAATCAATCAATTCAATCAGCAGCAACAAGAATAAAGTGAATGTATGTGTTTGTGTATCGAGGACAGTTGAAAAAATGATGGTCTGTACCACCGGTTTTAAAAGTCGTTTCTCATCTTTGGCATTGTGTCAAAAATAAATGCATCAAATGCTGCTGCTGTAAATCCGACATCACAGTTGTTTAAACTGAAAACTGTGAGGAGAAAACAAACGCAAACAATAAATCAGTGCTCCTTTCAAAGCAAACAAAACACAAGATGGAGCTGAATATATATAAATATACGCACTAATGTTTTACCTTCCCCCAAAAACAAGAATATAAGTGACGGCTGCACCTTTTCTGGGTTGGATTTAATTACCCGCATTACCTCCTGGAGGATTTTCTATGTTTTTTATGTAAATTCAAAGGGCTCCGGGGAACATTTCTTGTGAACTGAAGAAGATGTAGGAGATTTTGAGGCAAACAACACGATGTCTATAAATAGACACCGGGGGAAAGATTCGACTGAAACTTTGCCTGAGGAGGGGTTGTAATTATCTACACAGCAAGGATCTCATATTTATTTCAACTTTATTCTATTAGCTGAGTGGAAATTATCCAACCACTTTGCTGCAAATCTGTGAGGAATTCATATCGAGGGCTCAGGTGCAATTGTGGGTTGATTATCTCAATGTTCATTAAGGAAAGTACTACAAAGGATGAGATGATGGATTGGCTTTAATTGGGTCTTAAAGGGATAGTTCACCCCAAAATTAAAAATACATATTTTCGTTTCTTACCTGTTAGTGCTATTTTATCAATCTAGATTGTTTTTGGTGTGCTGAGTGTTGGAGATATCGACCGTAGAGATGTCCGCCATTCAAAGTAGTGGTGCTTCATGTAGGGCTGCATAATTAATCAATTTTTAAATCCACAATGGCTTTTTTTTGGCTTCCCACAATCAAATGACCATGATTAGGCTGCGATTTTGACATTTTAATATGCTGCATATCAAATTAAGCGCTCCCTCCAGCCTCCACTTTGGGGGGAGCTGGCGTTGCCGTTACTATGTGCACCTGCTTTGCAGCAGCCGACTGTGAAAAACTTACTTAATGTTCCTGAGAGTACAGACGAGCAAAATGCAAAATCATGTGTTCAACACATAATGCACTCACATCCTCCTCGGAAATATCAGATTTACAAGTTAGGAGCCCATGAACGGCCCTCCAAAGTTGTTAGTAGGAGAGGGGAAAATTAGGAAAAAAAAATAAGAATAAGGAATAAATTTCATTATTTTTTTGTTGTATGACTTGGGTGATGATAAGCTGAGAATGACGTTCATTTTTTTTTTTGCCTTTGTTTTAGATTCTGCTGATTTCACTTGGTTAAGATGATTATGAAAAACTGGAGTTGTGCTTCAAGAAGGGAACCTTTTTTGTTGTAAAGTAATCTGTAATCTTTGTAATGAAATGAATGCAATGAATTATTTGACTACTACAACTGTAATTTTGGTGTCTTACGAACCTATGATGTTTGGGCACTTTGTTGTGCATGACAGCGAAAATACAAGAAATCAATCAATCAATCTGCCTAGTAGCTAGCTGAGAACAAAAGGGACATAAAGGTAACTAGTTAAGCAATATTTTTAGCTCATTTTTAATAATTTTATTTATTTATGCTTTAAATAATCAATGAAATTAAAACGTCATCTACATCTACCTGATGTGCATTCTATGTGATTTTTGATTCGTTCTGAAGTAAAAACAATCACGAATAAAAATAACAAAAAAACGTTTTACTTCTAGCGTCCATCTTTGTTCCTTTGTTTGACTAGAGCACTTCTTTATGAATGCGTGCATGTTGGTTTGTAATTACGACTATTTCTGAAAAGCTGTGAAGGCAGCATTAATCATTGGTGTTTTAAAGTTTTTTCAGGTTTTGGAGAGAACAAATCATATGCAAAGCAGTGCATCAGACTTGTGTGTGCGCCACAAACAAACAACACAATTAACCTGCAAACTGCAAAACGATGAATGCACGAAGGCCTTGAAGAATAATATCACAAACGTCACCTCAGTGAATCTCCTTTCTTAGGCAACTTCAACTCATACATAACGAGACCCAAGAGCGTCACTTGTACCGTGACTGCTGTAGAAAAAATTATACAGCGGTTGAAGATGTATCCATAGAGGATGCTCTGAATTCAGATGAATTTATTATTGAATTATTTTATGTCTTTTTTATGTCTGCAAGTTGTTAACACTTCGTAAGCCCACACTGCTTCATTGAAGCTGCAGGGGGGAAGAATTAAAGCATGTGAACTTGGTTGCCAGCCAGTGTTGTAAATTTCTCCCAGATTTTAAATCATATTTCTGAAAGTAGTATTTTGGTTTCAAAGCTGTTATTGTTTTTTTTTTGGTTATTGACAAATGGTAGAAAGTGAAGAAGGCTATTGCTCCATTACAGTCCCCACTGGCTGCCGTTAAAATAATATTCTTGACCTCTCTGCACTGCTCATTGCAAAAAGATTTCCTAATTAGCAGGTATGAATGTAGCACAAAACCTTTAGCTTCCTGACCTCTACTGGATGCTTTTATAAATTTTTATTCATCTGGATTTAATGCAGTTTTTATTGTGTGCAAATAAAAAACTAACACAAACTAAACTACAAAGTAAGAGGAAATTTAATAATTGTAATTTTTGTTTTAGGGGTGAACTGTCCCTTTTAAATAATAACAGTAGCCCTTGTAAAAAGCTTGATATTAAATAATATAAATTTTCTTAACACAGATATTACAGAGAATTTAACGTGCATTGTATCCAGGCTTGCTTTCTCTAACACACTGAAAGCCAGTAAAGAGTGTTAAATCCACGAAGCCTTTTGTTGGAGTGCAACCCTTGTGTGAAATAGAACTGCTGGAAACTTGTCTAATTTTACCACCATTTACTGCCGTGAGCCGGTTGCATGGAGAGGGATTTGTTTGCCTTTCATCTGTAATTTAAGTCCTGGTTTAATGTTTGGGAATTGTCTTGTAATGCTTCTGGGGCACTTTCTGCACCGTTTTCAAGCAGCGGCGGAGGACGCGGGGAGTGGCTTGGAATAGGGGGAAATGATGGGTGAAGCCGCCCCCGCCACAATGGGCTTCCCGTCACCACAAAGCCGTCATGTAAGTCTCAGCTTTCACCTATGACCCTCCGCCTTCTTCCAGGTTAATGGCAACACATATTTTACAGTGAGAGAGGTTTTTTCCAGCTACTGTTGGTATTTAAATTAGTGCTCTTTTTGGATTTAGTAAATGCATTTGGTATAAAAGTTTGGGGAGGTTCGAGAATTACAGGGGAAAAAGAAGCTCAAATAATCAAAACAGCATAAGGTGAGATATTATGACTTTTATTGCTTTGTATGGGTCAAGCTCTGAAAACTTTGGGTCCTACGGTTCCCATAATGCATCTATTATTGGCTCTTTGTTAGGGTCGTTTCTTATGGTCAGATTAGTTTCCCATTCTTGTACTAAAGATGTGATATCATGGTTATAATGTGGGTCAAAAATTAAAATTTGAGTAGAGTGATTGCAAACTGTGATTTATTATTTGAACTTTATTGTGATGAAATTAATGGCCTTTTACGGGATTCCAAACAGCCAATAAGTGTTTCTATGGACTGAATGTTCACCTACACAAGGTCATAGGTGAACTACTGAAAATCCACAAGAGCCACATCAAGGAGCTCGCAACCACTACAGGAGATGCAATGTTTAAATTTGTAATGCCATGTGACTTTTTTTTACTGGTAGATGTCCCTCATACTGCAAAATCCACATTCCCAAATTTCAATTGTATACTTTTTGTCACAAAACTGTCTTTTAAATCTCTTCCACAGCCATTAGACAAGTCGTTTATATCACCACTTTTTACAGGCTTCTCAGCGGGTTAATCAAACTTATGTATTAGAAACCTTAAGGGGATTACTTCACCCACAAAATGACAATACCTTTATCGATTATCTCACTCTGTGTGTCACGCTGAATTTGTGAAGAAAAACTTTTATTTTGTTTGCATGCCTCCACAATTAAAATAAAAAATCTATTAAATGGGAGATTATTGTTGATGAATTTGGGTCATAAGATCTTTCCAGTCCAAACTAAAATTTATATCAACTACTGCAAAATGCATTTTTGCTGAAATCCTTCTCAAAACACTTGAGTGCATGTTACTCCTCTGTGTGTGAGACTGCGTAATGTGGGGGAATGTGTTTTTTTTTTTAAAACAGTAAAAATTTTAGCAAAAAAATGCACGTTTTGTGAAGGTGTAATGAGTTACTGAGCACACAACCGGGATAAATGAGACCTATTATATTGCAGCGAGTTCTGTGACAATTGTTAAGTCATGCTTTGAAATAGGTCTGTGCTTTGTTAAATGTGGCCCTCTTTTACTTCAGTTCAACGTTTTTTTCTTTTTCTTTTTCATTTTTATTTTATTTTTTTTCCCCGTTGTACAAACTAGGTGTGTGTGTGTGTGTGTGTGTGTTGTGTGTGTGTGGTGTGTGTGTGTTGTGTGTGTTGTATAAATTTTATTAATATTGCAAATACAAATAAATGTATGAGAACAATAAATAATTTGCTTTTTCAGTCCACGAGATACTTTTTGCAGCAAAAAACTATTTAAGTGAGGGCAAACTGTGTAAATAAAAACGTTATCTTCTATCTTATTAGTTTTCCCTTATTTTGCAAGAGAAAAAAAGTACTAAATCACAATATGTGACCATTTATCTAAACCCAAATACTCGGCAAAGAAGAAAAGAAAGAATTGGGTAACTGAAAAAGAAATGGCCCAAAACTTAATATGACTATACTATTATTATAATTATAAGAATGTTTTCATTTTCTCATTGATTTGGTCTTTTTTTATAGCTACTTTTAGATATATTTAATTTTTTTTTACTAATGTTTTTTGACAGAAGTCAAACCAATTATGCATCACAATTTCAATGGTTGCCTCAGCCACAAATGATCATTTGGGTGTTGTGTTGTGAGGTCATTCCTTTAAAGGTAATGTGTAAAATTTACTGCAGCTTCTGTTTAAATCATCAGCATATTTGCTTTGTATCCAGCACACAGTGACCTCTTGTGCGCTCCTCTCACTCCACTTCTATCTCCTGAAGTGATAGACCACCACCATGCTGGCCAGGTCCACCACCCATGCCACAGACCCTGGAAGGAGGCCACAGCGAGCCGCAGGACGCCGTCCTCCTGCACCAGCAGGGCGGTGTCGTCGTCCATCGGCAGCAGTAGGGGCAGCCCTCGCGGCACGGCAGGCACTTATTGGACACGTTCGGACGTCTCTTCTCTGACGGTTGCCCTGCTCCTTACCTGAGGACACGAGATAGCACTTTAGTTCACATAGAGTAAAAGTTATTGCAGAGCTCAAAGTATATTTGTACTCTTCTAAACTGATGAAATATTTAATCACAACTCAGAATACCATGTCTGATTTACTGTAAGTAGTGTTTTCAAAGGATTATCATGATGTAATTAATTTGGGGTTTAGCTGTCACACACTTGACTTTTTCTCATTAAATGCTCAGTTAATCAATTTTGAAGGGAACTGAAAGTCAGTAGTTAAATCATCAAGTCCAATAAAAAATCACAAAGCCTTGGGGCTGATATATTACACGTAACACAGCCTTTAATTAGGCAGCAGATGAGGGAATAATGAGAGGAGGGGGGAGGATAAAATAGTGTGACACCGCTACTCTTCATCAATCCAGGTCTGCGTTAATTGTTGATGTTATACCAGCATTGTGGCACACTTAGGTTTGTGGTTCAAATTCAAATCTGTCCCCTGAATTACTTTGTCTTATATCTAATTTCACAGTGTTCACATTAGCATGACTGGATGTGTTATGTTTTTTAGCGCATTAGAAAACCAAATTGAATCAATAACATGAAGGAAAAAAAAAAAAAAAAAATAATTTTATAAGGCCGCCGATCTTGCAAACATATTGTATAATTTTTCATTCATTATTGTTTAATTTTATTCTCACAATATGCTGCCCGCTGGGTGTCGAATAGTCCTCCATTTCTGCCAACAACACAAACACATCACACTCATGCAGCTCTTCTTACAGCATTGTAATTCCTCTGTCCGTTGGGCAGAGTCTCATACAGTATGCGGACACAGTGCTGAGGTTGCACAGTGCTTCAGTGGAGCCTGATTGCAGAAGAATGCGCTAAAATGTACCGGGTTGGGGTGGTGATGGTTGAGGTTGTGAAACAAGTGAAAAAAAATGGAAAATCGACTGGTACATTTATAGGCCATAATAACAGACGTGTTGTCGAATTAACACACAATTTATCAAGCAGTCATGTAAAATGCATTCACTTATGTAAGAATTCACACAAAGTGGGGTTTGTTGTGTCCAGTTTGTCTCTCTGTGTTTAAGAGTTTAAAGAAATGAAGGGGAAGGAGAGGTGACCGTGAAAAGTGTGGGTAATGGTGGAAGAAAACAAATGAATGTGATCCAGACTCTCACTGTCCTTGTGTTTTTTTTCTGCTGTAAATACCAGAGAAGCTGTTTATCTTCTCTGGTATTTATCACTGACATTCACAATTAGGCTGCTGATGAATGCGCTGGTGGAAGTAAAATTCGGAAGTAGTTAACGGGCAAAAGTTTTGCATAATGAGGCAGGTTTGGGTGGTGAATGGGTAAACGAACAGGACTTTTTGCCCCTCAGAGACTGATGCTCATAGATTTTTATTTTAAGGTACGTCCCATCACCATGTTTTTCCCACGTTTTTTTTTCCAAAGCAAACGTAACTTGACGTTAAGTGCCTAACATGACATGACATTTCATAATGACTAAACTTGTTTAACATCATATGAACCATTGTATGAGACTCCATTATCTTTTTTTTTTTTTTGTGTGTGTGTGTGTGTGTGTGTGTGTGTGTGTGTGTGTGGGGGGGGTGTGGGGGTGTGGGTGGGGGGGAGGGGAGGGGTTTGGGGTGGGGTTGGGGGGGGGGGGGGGTTGGGGTTGATGTAATTCTACTATGTATTTAAAAAAAAGAAATCTGTGTTTGTATTTGTAATAGATTTTCCTATTTCAGATGTTTTGTACTAGAAGACTGTAAAGAGATTGTTTGGTCTGTTTCATTTTCCACAACAATATTTTTTTCTGCTGCCATTTAAACTTTTTTTTTATTTTTTTATTGTTTGGATTTTTTTTTTCTTTTTAATTTTGGTGGATTTTTTTCCTTTAATATTTTTTTGGATTTTTAAAAATTACTTTATTTTTTGTTTGTTTGTTCATTTTTTAAGTATTTATTTTGTTACATGCTATGTAATGCACTATATATGTTATGAATACATTTATCTACAAGTTCAGCTGCAGACAAAATATTTTAACCATGAACCTGAATACATGAAATAATAATACATGATTTGCATTAAAACCCCACCTCAAAAAAATAGAAATATAAAAGACTAAACTGAGTGTGAGGATGTTTTGAGGATTGATTCGTACAGTGCCTGAGTATGACTGCCCACCTCTCCACTCTACCTGCCTCTCAGCTTTCACATGAGTTATGTCACTACATACTGGACTTACGTCATCATCTACATGACATTTGCTTATTGTTGCTACAGAGTAGAAAAGAGCAAGATCAAGCCCAAACAATGGAGTCGACCTTTGGATTACGCCTACTGTTGTTTACATTTTGGAGACAATGTCAAGAACAACCCTCTCGCCTGCCTTCCTACTTTATCTGCCATGACCATGCAGTTCAGAGGATATGCAGATTTCGGAGGACACCGGCGGCATTGAGAAATTCCTTTTCAACTCTACTTGGCATTAAATAGCAGTCCACTTTTGTGTTTTGCAACAGCTGCTGATGCAAAACGTCCCCGTGTACACATGAACTGTATTCAGGAGTACCTTTTAAAATAGACCAGGACCCGGAGCGACGTATCGTGTCTGGGTGTTGCACACAGTGTTCACACTAATCAATTTAAAGTGGACTTTGTGGTCAAGTGTACTCAGATCTCAGAGCCCGGGTCCCTGATGTAAAAACCCCCTCAGCTGTGTGACGGCATGGTCTGGCTGGGTGGAAATCAATAGTTGAGGGATCAGGAGGTTAGTAAATTAACATGTGAGAATTGCTTTAAATAAAAAATCTCTTGATAAAACATCTAAAATGCTCCCTTAGCCCATTCTGAATGCACTTTTGAGACGGACGATTCTCAAATGCATGAATATTGGCTATCAAGTTTTAGCCAACAGCCAAATATTGTTGTATAAAAAATCTATTCAGACCTGTGCATATCTAAATAGTTTATTAGTTTACTTCAGGACTGTCTGTGTGAGTGTTAGAGGGGCTAACTGGTGTGCTTTCACACATCCAAGCACACAGACTGCTCTGTAATTCAACTTCTGATGGTCAATATTATTGTCTCAATGAACTGAGAGAGGAAAAAAGAAAAGGACGGAAAGAGAGAAAGAAACCCAGTGACTCTTTAATTTCTTTACTCGGTTTCAAACATCTAGTTCACAGTGTTTCCTCTCTTCTCTGTTTGGGGTCAGTTGTTTCATCGTGCAGGCAGCACCGCCATCAGATTACCTATCAGGAGTGATCTTTAAGAGTTTCTAATCGCAAAACAAGTTTCCAGTCATTGTAAGTCTTTTAAGCTGCTGCTTTGGTTTTGTTCTGATGCTTTTTTCTGCGCAAATGTAGTTGCACATCTTCTAATAGTTAACTGTAGTTGTAAATGTATATATAAATACATGTTTTTACCATCTTCTACACTATCATACTTTAGCAATTTCTTTATATTTAATTCACAGATTCATTCATATTATACTGGACAGGTTGATCAGCTTCATCTTCCGTTTTAAAAACAAAACATGACCAGTATTCCCTCAGATATCGCAGATATGAAATGATAAAGTACACGTTATAGAGAATTCATCATCTTTAGAAATATATATTACATTTAATTCATGATGTTTAATTATTTCTGGATGTATGTACATACATATTTCATTTTTACTTTACACTTTGTGTGTTCTGATGATTATGATCCTAATGATCATTTAGGAGCTTTTTGTTTGGAACATGTCGTCAGTTCTTGGCCTCACCTGATGCACTTTTTTTGTTTTTTATTTATCTGGATTTTATGTGGTTTATAACTGTGTGAAAATAAACTAAAAAAAGGAAAAACTCTGTGGATGTATGGCCTGACTTTAGCTTTCAATTAACCCCAACCCCTGAGACAGCAGAACAACACAAAGTAAGTATTAACAAGTATTTTATAGGACAACTTTTGTAAACCTCAGCTGTACCTTATGGGTTGATCTTCTTACTTGGAGCTCAACATAGAAAGTTGGTTTTGTACTGTAAACTGCCAGAATCACAAAGGCAGAAGTGAAAAAATAATTATCCCAAGAAGGAAACCTCTGGCTTAGCTCAGCATGCAGAGTTGGCTATTAGCTCCGGCGACCTGGTCAGAGTCCGGGATTTTAATGAGGTGCAGAGCGCTGCAAGCTGGAGGATAGCTCTGCACAGAAACGCTTGTTTTAAGGTCAGACAGCTCAGACTGTTACTACAGCTGCATGTTTATGCCCAAAGTTACAACCCTGATTTTTTTGCTCAGTATTGAGATCATAATTATTTATCATGATAATTAATTTTGTGGGAGGACAAAATATTTTCATTGCAATTTAATATTTATATAAAAAGAGCTGCTTTTACTTCAGTGTTGTGCTGCATTCCTGTTATTGTACACATCTTTGATTAAATATAAAATAAGGTTTTTCTTCACCTGAATTCAGCTCATGTTTAATGGATACATTTTTTGTAGGCCGACATGGATGTTAGCTTCACCCTGGTGAAAAAGCCGGTGGGATATTTAAATTGGATTTTGGATCACGGCACACAATAAGGTCTGTTGCAAACACAAGTTCATGATGCTTACAGATTTAGCTTAGCAAGAGAGTATTCAGAAATGAACACCACTTCAAGGATTTTTGAAGCTTAAATACATTCTCAAGTTCATGTAAAAAGCAAATGTTGGGCGATACATTAACAACACTGCCGCTACATGATCCAGGTTCGCCAAAACCGCCTTCGGTGTGGCTCGGTGTGATGACGCTCTGTAGTCTCATTTAGCCACTTAAGTTAAAATGCAACGCAAAACATATACATCACATACATTAAACCTGAGCAAATTGGCTTGATTTCTTTCAAAACCATAGTAAGAATGCAATGAGCAATGAAAGAAGATTACCTGAAAATACCTGAAAATAAAACATGAAAAAGACAGTAAAAAAGAACAAGAATTACAATATTACAAAATTCTAAACATTTTGTAACATAAATTTAAATATGTAATTTTGGTAATTATATAGTTTTTCCTTCGCCTAAAAACAACAAAATAATTTTCCAAATATAAGTTTCTTGCAATTTGTGAAACATTTCTCACTAAGTTGCTCACTGTCTTTCCCGATGTCTTGAAATAAATAGCACCACAGAAGCGGAAAAAAGTGTTTCCATCATAGTTTTACGAAATATGGCTTTTTCAGTTTCACCTGAAATAGTGTAAAAACATTTTCACGATAAATGGGAGTTTTTTGTAAATAAATTCTTTTATATTCGCAATTTCAATTTGAGCAAGCTATCTTTCAATCTATGTTGTTAATGGGTTGCCACAGCTATCAAGATGACTGTTTTAAGATGTGATTGTGACATTCAAATCAAATGTCATGTTTCATGGTGCTCTCCTGCACATTTCACAATAAGTCATTTGTTATTACATGCTGTGTTTTTCTCCCTCCATCCTTCCTCCCCTTTGATATCTGTCCTTTTGGCCTGTTGCTAGGGAACAATACAAAATCTGTCTCCAGTCTGGTCTGTTTTTCGGGGATACAGGAGGAGGAACACAAGGGTTCCAGGGGGGGAAATCAGGGTCGCCAGCTACTGCGACCCAATCTGAGCCGCAGAGATTTTTAATGACGGGGTCTGCGCGGGGGTTTGGAAGATGAGTCTCTTCACAGGCTGAGCCGTTTGACTGCAGGCCTCATCACGCTGCATTACAAGAAAGCTCCAGCTTAGCATATCATCCCCCTCGGGGTGCTGTATTGTTGGAGTCAGGGATGAAAACCACCGCAGTTGCTTGATTATCTCGCTCATCAGGGCCAAGCTTTCCGCCCGAGGACACTGCAGCGCTTTCAGTCAAGGTGTCAGAAAACTGGCATTCAAATCCAGAGCACGAGCAGGAAGGTAAAGTTAAGGATATGCTTGAAAAATCGCAAGGGTGGTAGGAGAAACATCAATGGAGGAAAGGTCCAAAGCCAAGATATGCGTACATGTACAGATTTTTAAGTTTTTAGCCTCATCGTGTCGAACATCTGAATACAAAACAAATAATAATGGAAAATGAGTCTGTCGAGTCTGTTGCCATCTAACGGTGTCAGAAAGGCTCGTCTCATATCATTTTATTTAAGCCTATTGGTTTATTATTTTGAGGGAATTAATATTTTCATTAATGTGTGTTTGATGTATCGATGTAGTTCAATTTCATCTTTATTCTCCTTGTTTTGTGCTGATATGAGAGCATATGCAAAGTTAAACGTTATATTATTGTTAACTTGCAATTACGTGACAATGCATCTCAGGTGATGTCACCAGAGAAGCAAAAGTAATGAAACAAATATTGCAACTAATTACTTTCTACAGGGAGTAATCATGTAAAGTAATGCATTACTGTTTCAAAGTTTTAGCCATGGATGTATTAAGACACCTGGATGCAGCATTCGTGGCTGGGTCTCATTGATTGTAGGGTTGTCCCGCTCACGTTTTTCTACCTCCGATCAGAGTCACTGAAGTATCTGCTGATACCGAGCTCCTATCTGATACTTCTATTTTTCTAGATAATACAGTTGCATAGTGGACACTTTGAGGAGGCTTCTTAAAACTTATTTAAATCAGTCCAATATATAGCCGGAGCTTGACAATACGTATAAATGAATAGTACTGCAATCCATTAGCCTATTATTGTTATTATTATGACTATTATTATAATCATTTTACAAAATAAATTATAAAATGATAAAGCCTTCCTTTAATCTTTTTTGCCTGTCTCCGGGGACTGTCTGTCCCTTTCAGAGAGTATTTTGTTGTGTTTTATTACCTGAATGACCTGTATTCCACTGATCATTTATTTTCGTTGTCCTCATATCTTTTGGGTGGATTATGTTTCATTAATAAATGAGCCATGTTGGCTTTTTGTTTGCAGAGCTCACATACTTGCAGTGGTCAGTGTGGTTGTAGTAAAGTCGGCACTGCTTCTGTCTCCTCTCAGAACCGGGTGGAGAAACACCATGCGCTAAAAGGCGAAACTTAAAATAACGTAAATATAAAGTCTCATACTACTATTTTGTTTGTGGTGTATGGTGTTTCACTGTAGTCGGGGCTCAGCAGCTGCTCTTACATACACATGGATTTTAACAGAGGAGAGAAACGGAGAGAAGAGAGCGGACGAATGGTGCACTTTGTGCTGCTGTGCATGAAAATAAACCACCTGTGTGACCGCTGACACAAAACAAAGGATCGGGTCGCTCTATATGCTAAATAATTACAATCCTGATCTGTCAAAAAATGCCTTGATCAGCCCTGATTTGATGTTTGAGATCAGACTGGTCAGCCTTGTCAGTTCCTCTGAAACTGTTTAGTGGCGCATGAAACCAAACATCCACAGAGCAAGGGCACTCGTGATTAAAAGCAGCCGGGTGCTATCGAGCGGCTAACTTCCGGTTAAGCGCTCTGCTAACTTGCAAGGGGATAAAATTACATAATCTTGCCGCTCTTTAAGACTATTGAAATGTACCTGGATCAAATGGATCAAACCATGATGGTTAGACAAGTCATTTTTTAGGGCCCTGATGTTGTTATCAAAGGCCTGGTTTTAGCCCATAGCATTAGCTTAGGCTAGCTAGCTGCAGCTGGCAAAGCCTGCAAGGGACATACGTCATTTCAGAAGACAAAATAATTTGCAAGAATTTCAAATCAGCCTTTGTGCGCCATGAGGACTGAAAGCTTGACAGGTGTAGCAACAAGAACTGAGGGTTTCGGGGCTCAGTGAACATTTAATTAAAGGGTGAGTAATCTTTTATTCAAGTTTTTTCCACCAACATGTGTTCGCTGTCTGAACAGCCACCTTTTGATCCAACAGGTCTGTGATTCAGACGCCACCTGTGGCTCCCACCAGAGCTCAGAATAGAAATATAGTATTTCCACAATAAGAACAGTCACAAAATCCTTTGACTGAAGCTTGAATTTTATAACCTTGCAGGCCCCAGGACACCCATTCAAAGGCATAACAAGTATTTCAAACAAAATGTGTGGCTGTCAGCTAAAAAAAAAAGAAAAGATGTTTTTTTTTCTTTCCGAAATCCCAAAAGCTTGCTTTTGAAAAATTCAAAGTTTTGATCTGACTGCTCACTGCAATATGTATTTTTATACCACAGAGGGACTTGTAACCTACTTTTAAAGCCATTGAGGGCCACTCGGCTTGGATGGTAGAATCCTCTCCTGCACTGGCACTTGTACTTGTCCAATACAAATCCATGGCCGACGATGGGAGTGCACTAGGAGACAAAATGCAGAGACAGAAAAACCAGAGTTGGTTGTTATCAACAAGAATATCACAAGCGTTAGCTGCATGGGGGCAAAAGTGAGAATCTGAAGAGGAAATTATATGTAAAATGTGCAACAACGGGATGGAGGGGGATGATCGGGTGAATCAGACAACGCAGCTTTGTTTTGCTTCTTGAATCCAAGAGCAAGTGGGAGTGAAATGATGAAACCCTTTGTGGTATAAATATCACAAGACACAGAAACAACAAAGTGTTTTAGGCTACAAAGGTCTGCAACAACGGGCCTCGTGCAGCAACATTCTCTTGAAATTTTCTTATATTCTGTCTTAATTTTTAATGTTTCATCTGGAGCTGAAACAAACTTGCTTTTATCCTGGAGTGCTGATTGATGAATCCCATATTGTAAGTTACATTTTTGCAAAGGCAACACTCCCTAACTAGTGGTTCCCAACAGGTGGGTCACAGTCCAAAACTGGGTCATTGGTCTGTTCTGAATGTGCCACAAGTGACTCATGAATGTGTCAAGTATGTAAAAAACACACTTTATTTTAAATTACAGTAAATTTTAGGCACAGAGCCTTTATTTTGAAATGCTTTTTTGTATGTGTGCTAAGCCTACATGTTCACATTTTGTGAGGTAAAATTGAAAATGTGGCAATTCATATAAACATTTCAACAGCCCTTGTATATTTTACCTATTTTCATTTTACTTCAGTTATCAAAGCATTGTAATGGTGTATAATACTTTCCTCTGAAGTGCAGTGGAGTAGACGCATAAAGTGACATGACATTAAAATACTCAAATAAATGTACTTCCAATTTGTACTTTAGTATAGTAGTTGAGTAAATGTACTTTGTTTGTATCTTGCATGAGGTCCATTGTTACAAAGAAAAATCTACGATTTAGTTATCATAGCAAATTTAATATCTGAGGAAGTCACATTAGGCTCTTGGATATGCACTATTTTCTGAAATTTTACAGTCCAAATTCAAGAAAATACTCTGCAGATTAATAAAAAAAAATTGATATTTGCAGATTTACAGTCATAAAGACAGCCAATTATATCATCCACAAATGAAAACGAACCACAATGGACGTCAAGTAAACACAAGGTCGAAATCATAGCAGCTGCAAAGACATAAACACTGATTGTGCTGATTGTTCTCTTCACGCATTCATTAATAATTTAACATTCCTGGCTCTACATTACGCTTCAAAATGCCTCTTGAGTAAATATTTGCATTTGGAGGAAAACATTGTCAAGATCTGGATGATTCTTGGGACCCAACAGTGGGATTACAACAGTTTACCAGCGGAGAATGATGTAACAAAGTGATTTACTCTCCGTGTATCACTGAAATCACAGAGCTAATGAACTTGTTTCAATCATGTTATTGAGTCTCCTACATCCTGCTCTTCTGCAGCGTGCAGCAGATGACGCCCCAGTTATAAACATGCGTGGTGTCAGGGGAAATCACGGGGCTTTGCCAAGCAACAGGGAAACTAATTAATATCTAAATTAAGAATTAAGGGTTGTTTGCAGAATTTAAGAGCGTCTGCATAATTCCAGCTTGCGTGGAGAACTGTGGGAGCTACACGGGCTTATGTGCCATCTGGAGCGAAAACACACTCAGCGACACTCACACACAGGCACCAGTGTGGATTCTGTACCCTCATGTGAATGCACATATCCCTGTACTAAAATAAAGCTGCAATAAATTTGACATGAACATTCATAAATAGTGGATTACGTTGCATGCGTACAGTAAAAACAGTATATTTCCTCGGGGGACGGCTGCTGTGGAGAACTGCAGGACTATATTTACTTATATGATACTCGCTGATGTTTTTATTTTTCTGTTATTCAAAGCGGAGTTCATGTTTAAGAGATAGTTTGACATTTTTTTGTGAAAAAAGTTTATTTCCTTCCTTACTGAGAGTTAGATGAGAAAATGAATGCCATTCTCAAGTGTGTGCACTGACATTTTCACAGTTTGTTTGCAAGCGTGTAAGACAAACTAAAGACAGTTTTAGGCTATGCTGCCTTTTCCTCAGTTTGTCAGTAGCTGTTTTTTTTACTGAGTCCGTCTTTATGACACATTTTTTAACCTTAATGGATTGTGGGGTTGGGGGGTCGGGTAAAATATTCTTTTTTAAATTATTTTATTTATCTTTTTGTATGAAAAGTGCTATTCAAATAAAGTTTATTTGATGGACCTGACTGATTTTTCCCTATGGCTTCAAGTCTTTATGCTAAGCTAACTGGCCCCTCTTGTTGCACACAGTGGTGGAATATAACTAAGTACATTTTCTCAAATATTATACTAGGGTAAAAAATTCAGTTACTTGAACTTTATTTAATTCTGTTGTTTTCATGCAATGTTATACTTTTACTCTACAACACCTCATTAAGGGAAATATTGTACTTTTTACTTCACTACATTTATCTGAAAGTTTTAGTTTGCATTAGAAAAGTTTAGAAAAACCTTTTTTGTTAATAATTAAAGAATCCAATACTTAATACAAGTACTGTACCTTTGAAACTGTACTCGAATTAACTGCAAATTCATCAGCAACTTTTTTTAATTCAAGTCAATTTTAATTTATTTTTGGATAAATGTTTTATTTTTTAATGTATTCATTTGAGATTCTTCTGGACTGGATACATTTACTTTTAATATTTTAAGTACATGCTCCTGATAATACTTACTTTTACTTGAGTAAAATCTTGAATGCAAGACTTCAACTTGTAACAGAATAATTTTACAGTGTGGTAGTATTTTAGTTTCAGTAAAGGATCTGGATACTTTGTTCACCACAAACTATACTAAAGTTGGATTTACACACAGTGTTGGCAGAAAGGGAAGAGCAAGTAAAAAGTCCAGCTGTCATTAACTCTATCAGGGCCATACCCCCAAAATCTTGGTTGCCCATGTTAATAATTTCTCTCCATTTTGGATCATATTCCTGCCAGAGCATGTCTAGTTGTGTAGAGTTTGGTTCAGGAGATTTTTTGGTGATTTTCACTGTAAAATGTGCAGCTAGACTCTTTTACATTTTTTCCCCTGACTTCAGTGACAGCGCAAAGATGCCGAGATATACAGGACCCGAAAACGGTGACCGATCAGAGCACAGTGGACGTTTTCTGGATGGGGACTTAAAGAGACAGGCGCTAAAACGCAGCTTTATGTTGCTTCGCATGAAATCAGACAGACAGAAAACAACCTCAGGACAATCCGGGACTAACAAACAATTGGACATAATTCCAGGACGGTAAAATAAAACAAGGTTGCGATTGTGATGTCCTATTGTTTCCAAAAAATGGAATAAAATATATTAAGGAAGGAACTAAACAACATTTGGGTGTAAATTCTGTTGCAAAACACAGCTAAAAATTAAAATATTTTCACTTTTGAAGACTGCCGGCCTCATCTAATTATACCGTCCTGCTCTTGTCCATTAAAATGATGCAGTTTTCTGTCTATCGTCTGCCTATTTCTATGTGAAAGCAGCTTTAGACAGAGGTTGAATACAGGTTTTAGAGATTATTAAAGCATGTAGTATAGCCTTAATGTTCTAGCAGAAACCCAAATTACAAATATGAACCTGAAAATGAGCATAATAGGTGCTGATGTAACTGCTGGCGATAGTGGCTTTGCACTGATTTGTGGATACTAATGTGGTCATTTTTACCCCGTGTGAGATACCATCACTGTACGCGCTGTCCAGCTTGGCTGCTCATAATTACATCCGAACGACATGACATGCATGTGGCATTAGCATGCAGACATGAGAGTGATATTTATCTTCTCATCCGACTCTCGGCAAGAGAGCGAATAACCGCAGTTCTCAAAATGTCAAACACATTCTTTAAAAAGCAGAATGAGATTGCTTTTTGGGGGGGGGTGTGCAATCAACTGGAATGTGCAGATTTGTAGAAAAAGCCTGCTGCTAATAAAAAATGTTACCAAGAGGATTTATTTAAAATATCATTTTTATATTCGGGAGTTTTTTATTCCTTTATCGCCACTAAAGTGATGGCAAGAAATGACAGAGGGAGAGGCGAAAAAGGTCCCCAGTCGGACTCCAACTACAGAAGTTGTGGTTGGTGTCTCACATAATCCTTTTATCCGACCAAACGGATTTTGACCATAAAATATCCCCAACATAGCAGACCCACCACTTCTGCTGCAGCATAATATATAAAATATATAATAAATATTGATATTTTCCCGCAGAGCTTTAGTGTGACATTTAAAAGCAACAGAAGCTGTAAACATTTAAGAAAAAAAAAACATAAATCCAACGTACAACACATCTGAGTTTGGCATTTCAGTGGTGCTCTCCTTTAACTCCATGTCACTTTTGATACGATTTATTTTTATGTCTTTATTTTTCTCAAGTGGAAGACTTCATACTAAAGCTTCCCGCTGAACTTCTGCACAGATCAGTTGTTTTTCAAAGCTGACAAACAGCCCCAAATCTCTAAACTGGGAAGCAGCAGCAGGAGGGATGAGCTGAAGAGGGTTTAAGTGTCTGAACTGAAGTGCAAATGGCTGACAGAATAAACAGAGGCGGTAAATCATTGCTCCAGTATTGCACCAGTGAAGACAGGCAGGCCTGGGAGTTATGATGCATGTTTCCATTTTTTGGAAGAAGGAATGTTAGTGTAACAGCTTGGAGACTTCAACTTTTTTATTTTGCATTTTTCCTATGAGGTTTGTGAAATGTGATCTGTGTTGGATGGAGATAGTAAAAGTTATTTTGGGTAAAAACAAAAAAAATGCAGGAGAAAATATACAAATGTAATGTTTGTACAGTGTTAAAAAATATCAGTCACGTTTGTTTATGTGCTTCATCTGTTTTGTATCAACAGATATAAATTCATTTGAACTTTTCTGCCTCTTTTATTTTTACCCTCGTTTACTGTAAAAAAAAAAAAGACAGCTGATAATCAGGGTTGTGATTACATTTATAGCCATTGTGAAGTTACTGTAAAGTTTGTGTATTTATACCATAATCAACCACAAAGCAAGAGAACACATGTGAGAGCATATCAGATTGGGGTTTTGAAATATTTCTTGCATTTCCACGACAAAAGCACCTCATACAAACCAATCAGCACTGTAGCATATAGTCTTATTTGCCCACTGACTTTAACCCTTTGAAACTGTCTTGTGCTGTGTTCAGACACCTTTCATGAGCTATTTGACCCTTTGAAACCTGAATTAACTGGTTTGATTTCTTTCCCTAACATCGGGGTAAAAAAGTAACCAAGCAACTTGGCAAGAAAAGTCACACAAATGGCAAGAAATCAGTAAAATGTGACAAGAAAATTACCTAAAAAAACTGTTTTCAAAAATGGAAGGATTATTTAATCTAATTTATTCAGTTTATTGAGTTAGGACAGTGCACAATAATCAACACATCTGCAGTAAGCATCAATGTAAATATACCGGAATTAGCGTAATTTCAACTGTAGCCCTAAGTCAGGGAAGGGAAAGGGAAAGGATTATAAGAAAATTATTTTTAGAAATAGTTAAAAGTGTCCTTAAAACTATATTTATAATTATAATCCTATAATAAATCATTTGACAGCAAAAATATAATAAAATAAATACATTTAAACTGCTGTGGATAGCCTTTTTCTTTTTTTTTCTGTCGATTGGGTTGCATTTACAGCATATATGTGATGATGCCACAGCAAAATATGTAATTTTCATGCAAGCCTTCTCATTTGTTAAACCACATTTTGCATAAAAACATGAACTGGAACCCAGCAAACAGAAACAGCAAGCTGCAGCTCATCCACGGCTGAAGCAAACCTGTGCATCTGCGTGTGTGTGTATTATCTGTGTGTATTCTGTCTCAGGAGATAAGCATACCTGTGAAATTAAAGTCTACAAAACACAGGAGAAGGGCACCGATTCCAGCTACAGCCTGATCATTTTTTTTTATCCCTTCAAACGAGGATGAGTCTGGGTCTGGGCCAGGATGTTTCCACCTCTCTGAGTGGAGGAGCAGGTGGTGAGCCGACAACTCAGCCTCCCAGAGAGCCCCGAAAACACTCTGAGCCCAACTCTGAAACTACCAACATCTGCTGAGAGCCAGAGATGAGATGGACGGATAGAAAAGTAGGCAGATAGATAGATAGAACGATAGCACGATAGATAGATAGACAATGAGACAGACAGAACGATTGACAGAATGATAGATAGATAGACTAAGCGATAGAGTGATAGAACAATAGATAGATAGATAAATAGAGCAATAGAAGAATAGACAGACATCTGGATAGATAGAACAATAGATAGACTGATAGAACGACAGAATGACAGAACAACTGAACAATAGACAGATAGATAGATAGAACAATAGCACAATAGATAGATAGACAGATAGATAGAAGGTTAGATAGACAGACAGGCAGATAGACAGAGATAGATAGATAGAACGATAGATAGATAGACAGATATATAGATAGAATGATAGAACGATAGAACGACAGACATAGATAGATAAATAGACAGATATACATATAGACAGATAGATAGATGATAGACAGACAGACAGTTAGATACACAGACAGACAGTGAGACAGACAGACAGTGAGACAGACAGTAAGACAGACAGACAGACAGTGAGACAGACAGTGAGACAGACAGTAAGACAGACAGTAAGACAGACTGACAGTAAGACAGACAGTAAGACAGACAGACAGTAAGACAGACAGTAAGATAGACAGACAGTAAGACAGACAGACAGTAAGACAGACAGTAAGACAGACAGACAGTAAGACAGACAGACAGACAGTGAGACAGACAGTAAGACAGACAGACAGTAAGACAGTAAGACAGACAGACAGTGAGACAGACAGACAGTGAGACAGACAGACAGTAAGACAGACAGACAGTAAGACAGTGAGACAGACAGACAGTGAGACAGACAGACAGATAGATAGATCGATGGATAGATAGATAGTCGATGAAGTGTCTGGGCTGATACAGACATAAACACGCAGCAGCAGTGTTTGTTATGAACGTATTTTCGGCTCGGTCCAAAGGAAGCTGAGACTCATTAAGATGAGACTCACCCAGGACCACTGAGGTGGGCAAGGATGAAATATGATGCCTGTTTCACACCGTTATTGGGCTCTGTGCATCCCAATCACTGCATTTATTAAACCTGTCCGCGCTATCACAGCAAAAGCAGTTTTCGCTTCCCAGGTGCATTTTAAAGTACAGCAAATAAGAGTGTGAAGTAAATAAGTGCACACGACTTGAACACCCCGAATAATAACAAGCACTACATTCACAGAGCGCGTTCTCACTGTCGATACCTCGGGTTCGTATGGAGTTTGGAAAACGAGCCTTCATGTATACAGCTGTGTATAAGTGGAATTTCCTGCAGAAAGACTTAAAGCTGCACTCTTTGGTTCCTCGAGGCTTTGACAGCCGCGAGGAACCAAAGAGTGCAGCTTTAAGTTAAGCTTTAAGCTGTTTCAAAGCACTCTTGCAGGACTTTTGTATGTCATCTTCTGCATGCCAATGTCAGGGTGTGTCTTAGCTGGTCTTTCAATTGTCTTCTTTTTAGGGTTTATTTATTGCGTATATTAACAAGGGGTCAACAGATTATCGGCCTGGATGATTATCTGAGCCAGTACGTGTCTGCATTTTATCTTAATGATTGCCTATAAAATTAATTTCTAAAAAAGTGTGTGTATTTCCCTCAGCCAACAGCAGGGACGGCAGTTTGCAATACATGCAAAGAAAGCATGAGAGGACCTTTTACTTTGTAAAACTTCAGGGAGCTATTTTATTTATTCATTTTTTATCTAACTTTTCACTGAACACAGAAAAAAAAATCAATTTTATTATAAATGCAAATCGGTTCCAAATACTGGTTATCGGTCTCATTAACTACTAATAATTGGTATCAGTATCGGCCCTAAAAAACAATATCGGTTGACTCCTTGTTAAAATACACATACATTTCTTTCAACGAACATGTTAAACACGAATTAGTTCTGCTCACGTTTTATGAATGAGACCCGTTATCTTTTCTGACATGAGCACATTACTCGAGCTCATTCGTCTCTCAGAACTAGTTTAAGTGCAGATCCCACGAGTATAATACAGGAAACATGCACGCCACACAGCAGATCGACAAGGACCATCAAAACCAGATTAATGTCACCCAATACCCCCGAACTGCCTCACTTGCACGCCGCTCCATATGTCGTCCATCACCAGTGCTGCTTTCTCCAGCAAAAAACACACACTCACGCAGCAACACACACACACACATCTAAAGGCAGGGGGTTTAGCGGTGCCAAGGCCAGCCTCGCTTTCCCTCAGCCACTATGAAAGGGCTATGAAACGCTCGTTTGACGTGTCTCCGTTTGATGGATCACCTTCATCAGACCGCTGGCTGAAAGTGAGAAAGTATTTTATAATTGCACCTTACTTTGGATGCAGTGGGGGCTTTTTAATTTCACGTTTTATTCTAACACTCGGCTGACGGGGCTCAAGGTTGCATTGTCAATCACAAAGAGCGCTGAAGACTTATCTTTTCAGCAGGGCAGCCCGAGCAGAGGATGTTTGATTATAGAGCCAAGACCTGATCTTTGCATTTTCTCAGACCTTGTTTGTTTAAAAGGCACGATATCATTAAAGTGCTAATTCTGGGGGTGAAAGATACCCTGGTATACTTTAACAATGTGGTTGCAAATGTAAACAGTTTGAGATGGTTTATGCATATGCTCTGGTCTTATTATATTAAGCAAACTCTAGGCATTAAAAAACCACACAGGTGCTCAATTTTCCTGAAAGCTTAATGAAAGCACACACATAAAGGAAAAAACAGACTAAATTGCCATTTAATTTTTCATCAGTTAGCCTGATGTTGAGTCTGTTAGTCAATTTCTGTTGTCAGGGTTTTTGTTGTTGTCGGTGGTGGTGTTGTTTTGCTCTTGCCATTTGGCAACATTTAACAGTGCAGTAGAGGTTGTTAAAAAGATTCATATCAAATTAAAGCTCCAAGCAGCGATGAAAGGGCCCTCGCACCCCCACGTATGTCGGGGTACTGATGGGACACCGGCTAAAGCGGCCGTTCATGACTTTGAAAGTTGGACAATGCATGCAGCGAGCTTGGACCCTGGAGTGAGCTATTTCACATGGTGTAGTACTTCAAGCGGCAATTACGGTGGCAGAGGAGGGGACACAAATTCCATGTCATCTTGGTGTACATAATTATTAGACCAAACCATGAAAATCAAATCCAACGATAATCATCTCTCAGGGCTTACTTGCTCTTGCCAGTAGGTGGCGCTATTATGACTAGTGAATACTGTCATACAGATGTGTTCAGAGTGGGACTCTTATCAAACAAATGAAGTTTCAAGCAAATTGGACAATGTACACTGAAGTTACAACAATTTCCTGTTTTATGGCGAGACATCAAAATGTTACGCTGCGTCAAGGGAAAACTGTAAAAGTTTTGCACGGACCTTTGATAACTTTGCAAAACCCATTTCTTTTTTGTGAGTTGTCTTGTCTTGTTGCCTCTCCTGTCTACCTGTTGTTTCTCACCTTTGTACCAAAGCAGATGAAATTATTTCACAATCGCTTCCACTTCCTAACTGGACAGATAGATATCGCAGATTTTATAAAGACTTGGTGTTATACAGAGATATTTAAGTGTGCCTTAATTTAGCAGTGTACATTTTTGCTGCTTCCTGCATCCACAGCAGCACGTTGCTTAGCTTCTGTGGCATTACTCGACTGACGTGCTGACCGCCATCTATTGGATGTAATACACTGACTATGGATAAGTGTCTCAAACATCCACACTTGAAAAACTCCAAACTACACCTTTCAGACCACCATGTTTTTTTTCAAACTGTGGAAAAAAAATCAGAAAAGTTTAAGTGATTCAAAAGTGTGGACCCACTTGGGTTAAAACTGCATTAACGCATTAGCACAGTACCTAAAAAGTCTAGTTGCTGCATTGCATTATGGTCTTAAGAAATCACTGTCAATTCTCGCTTTTCTGGGATGGACTTCTCTTTCTATAATAAATGAATGTCTATAAAATGATGAGTCTGGAAAGATCCTGCTGCTCTTTGAATCCAAAGGAGACACTTATATCCAAACTATACGGCATACCTTCCAATTATTCTTCAAATAAAGTTTATTATGGTGGAAATATTTACAGTGTCTCTGAAATGTGGATCGCCATAATTTTTGTGCTGCTTTCAGATGCCTTTCAAAAGTATTTAACCTTAAAAACCTAGGGAAATGGTTCAAATACTTGCAAAAACATGAGAAAGATAGGTGATGAGCAACTTGGTAAGAAATGTTCCACAAATGCAAGAAGAGTAGTAGATTTAGAAAAATACAAAAATAAAAACAAATTAGGGAAAATCACTATAATTATTTAGAATTACCATAATAACATATTTTAAATTGCATTACAGAAAATTATCATTTTTAAGCACTTTTTCCAGGTCATTTCCTTGTTGATTTGTTTGTTTTTTACTTTTTTTAAAACTATTTTTGTCTTTGTTATTTTTGGGGTCAAATCTTGCCCTATGCCTTCCAATGTTTTTAAAAGACATAAAGCCAATCTATCAGATTTCAAAGGGTTAAAGATAGTCTTTAAGAACGACTTTCCCTTGAAAAAATTTGGGAATTAATCTTCAATGATACAAATAGTAAAATGTTAAAACAACAGCCCTATAAAAACCAGCGAGCAACTGCTAATCAGTCAAACAAGTAGAAAACCACAGAGCTCCCAGCAGAGCACCACATAACAATATCTCTTGATACCATCGCGCAAAGTGCAAAAACATACTTCACATGCGAGTGATTACAACTTGTTCCGCAGACTGAAACCTAAAAATGAATTATCTGAAACTTTCACGTCGAGGCCCCTCATGTTTGGACTGCAGCCTGTGGTACCTGTTTTAGGTTTCTCGTCGTACAATTTGATAAAAAGCTGCGAACACGACACCAAGATGGGAGTTGGCAAGAGGAGGAAAAAGGAGGGAGGGAGGGAAGGAGAGAGAGCTAGCACTCTGCGTCCCTCAGAGATCTATAAATACCCTGAAAGCATTAAACCCTAAAAGCATTACAATCACTCTGTCCCCTGGGTGTGGAATCTGCCTGCTGCTGTTTCACAAGACGACCAACCACTGAAACAGCGGATGTCTGAGGAGAGGAGACCTTGGACTTGCGCCTGTCTGGAATTTCTCCATCAATTTAAGAGGCAAAAACTGCGATTATATAGCTGCTTATTGATTGGTGGCTTGTCGCGGTTACAGGGTTGTGACTGGAGAGGGCTGAGCTGTCTGCAGCTGCTGGGCTCCCTGCATCCCTAAAGGACGTTAGCTTTTTTTCTGTATCTGTATCTGATTAACCAACTAAATTATATGTGTCTCTGTCTGTACTTGTAAAAAGCGGGATTTACACCAGAACCCACATAAGGATTTTCCTTCATCAGCCAGTATTGATATAAAAACATTATTTGAATGATAGAAGTAAATTATCACACTTATGACACTCATTTCATCCGAGTATTTGGCTCAACCCTAATTTTCCAGTTAGCTTAGTTTATTTTACAAGAAGTTAAATCCAGCAGTAATTTAGAATTACCACCTTGCAGTTGTATGCCCTGTGAACCACACAAGTTGCACTTAAAGTTTTCAGTTGTCTGTAAAGACTTGAGACACGGATGCTTCAAACACATCTAAACAAGTTCTCAGTTAATTCTTAAGTTCAGATGGATGTTTGTGCCGAAATCAAAGCTCCATAGGTTCCACTTTGATTTATCTAATTATAACAATACCTATTTTAACTTTAGTTCACAGTACTTCATATAACATTATACTTTGTTTTATTAAATTTTATTGTGACAGTTGTTTATGCAACTTTATTCTATGGCAGTTGCTACTTAATTTTTAACTGTTCATTTTCTAATTTTGTATTTTAATATTTTGCAGTACTGTGGAGGAGATTTCAAAATATCGAGATATATATTGCGTATCGTGCTATAGCCTAAAAATATTGTGATATTATTTTAAAGCACATTGGCCAGTCCTACTCGTGGTCCTCTTGAAATATTCATTCACGAGAATGAGATGGACGCAAGGTCAGGTGACCTTGACCTTTGACCACTAAAATCTAATCAGTTTATTGTGAACGTTTGCGCAGAATTTTTAGAAAATCCCCCGCGTTCTTGAGATATCATATTGACGAGAATGAGAGGTCATAGTGACATTAACTGTTTGACCTTTGACCACCAAAATCCAATCAGCTCATCGTTGAGTCTAAGGAGACGTAAGATATTCACAAGAAGCAGCAAGAGGAAAATTCTCGACCACAACATGCCACATCCAAACACAGCAACCCACCCACGGATATACATACCAGTAAAAAAAAACCAATACACACACATATATATATATATATATATACATCCATTTTTAAAGAAACCTGATTTCAATGTGCAAAAAGACCATGATCATATTTGGATATGCTCTCTAGCAGCCTCTGTTTGACCCTTTTCTTAAAGGCTTTGGAGTCCTGCATCTCCTTTATCGCAAGAGGCATTTTGTTTCGCTCCGCAGCACCAGCATAGATAAAAGAAACCTTACCCATCATGGTTTTGCGTCTATAAAAGCTCAGGTAAGCTACTCTGGTATTGTGATTATAGACTTCTCCTCAACTGGGAGCTGAAAGAAATGCAGGTGATAGGATTGTAAATTCAGTAATTTAGGGCTGTGATTTATATAACAGTTAGCTGAGGGCGAAAACTGTTCAAAACGTTACCACTGATTGGCTGTACAGTGTTGGGAAATATGTCATAAGTGAAAAGCACGTCTCACTTGGCATTTTAGGACTTGAGAGATGAGATGAGCCCTCAGTTTTCCCTCACAGACATGAGGGTGGGTGGTCCCCAGCTCCCTGCATGGACTCGACTGGGAGGCCGCACTCAATTAAGATCCAACTGCTGCCGCTGACTTGACAGGCTCTTACATTTGGCCGCGGCAGCCGCTGAGCTGCAGGCAACAGATTAGAGAGTGAATGGTGTTTTTCTGTGGAGGATGAATCCTCCCCAACGACTGTCCCTCTCCGCTGTCACTCCTCATCCCTCCCTCCCCGTCTTTGTCCTGCTCTGCATCCTATATGCATCCTTGTCCTTCCGCTCGCCTCCCTCACTTCATGCTACAATGCATCATCAGCCTAATTAAAGATCAAAGGAGAAATATGCTGGATTTGCCAGAAAATACTGCAACGCATATGCACTACCTGCCGTTTGATAAAAAGCAGTCTAAGTATTGTCTACTTTATATAATTTTTACATTGATAATATTTATAATGGTAAATTGTTACAGTTAAATAAGTGTAAAGAATTTTCCAGAAAGCAGGAATTTACGGGCCTCTACAGCACTTCTGTTGGCTATATTTGCACATTTCCTTGTAACTTGACATTTTGGGGACCTACAAGAGTCAAGTTTAAAGAATGTCACTCATTTAGGAAGAATTTTTAGCGAGAATTTTGTTTCCCCAAACATCTGGACGATGCAATACACCCTGAAAACAACCATCCAGGGCTCAGCAATATGCCTTTAAAAAGATATCACAATACTTTTAGGTTATATAACAAATCACAATATATATCTTAATATTTTGAAATCTCTTTTAAACTAATGTAGACTATTCAAATACAAAACTATTACATAAACAGGTGCAATAAAGTTAATTAAAGCAGCTGTTGCTAAACAATTAGGTTAAATAAAGCACTGTTGCAATGAAGTTAAATGAAATCCTACTATAAAATAAGAAAAGTCCGTCCGTCTGTCTATCAGCATCCATTTCTCTCCACAATGGGTTACCAAATCAATCTGAAAATTGCACATAAGCATTAAGAATTGCCATAGGTAATGACTGCCGTAGCACTTTCTCTCATTTACCCAATGCCAATGCCCATTTTGTATAAAAATACTTCATAAAAATAAAACAAATTGTGATCAAAGGTGAAATTGCAGCTTGAATTACAGAAATAAAGCGCTATTTTTTCATTCTTTCACAGTGGTTAAAAACATACAATACAAAGCAGATTTGGTAAAGTCTGCAACAACATATAGGTCTGTGGTCTGCATAAGGTTGTGGCGCATATCCCTGGGTATGGAGTAGTATTGTAATAATTTAATAAATCAAAGCAGAACCCATTTCATTTGAAGTACCTGGTTTGTCTTAGGCCGGAAGTGTTGATGTTTTTGTTTTGGACTGGATGCTTCTGATCAACAGATGGATGTTAGTGTTAGCAGAGTTAAACTGTTACCACGGCACTGCTAAATGTGAGGATGTATTTACTGTAAGCTGCAAAAAACAGACCTTTAGTTCATATATTAATTGTATCTGCAAGTCATAGTTGCTGATGCAACCACGGTTGCAAAATGCAACGAAATAGTCAATGTCTGGAGCTCTGCAAAAGCACCGCTTTTTGTGTGTATCAGTGAGAGGCAGAGAGCAGTAAAAGAGAGGGAGAACAGAAACGCTGTAGCCAGTCTCATGCCGGTGGCTTAGAGAACGAACATTTTATATATCTCAGGTAGAACATGATTCATCAAATATATTAAATATATTGCCCACAACTTCAACCATCTAACTGTTTAACAGTAATGTCATGTCCACCCTGTTGTTTGGTTCTGAATGCAGAAACCAAAGCTGATGTGAAAAGGATTGAAACATTCCACAATGAATTCCTGAAAAGTGTATCAGTAGTATCCTCTGATTTAACAAGACCACAACCTTAGAGCTAAACAAAAAAAAGAACCTCCTCACAGAAATAAGGCAGAGGTGACTGTGATGGCTCAGCCTTGTGCTTTGAAAGGAGACAGATTGCATCTCAAAGTGTTCACTGAAAGGACTCGAGGCAGAAGAAAACCTCGACGATCAAAAATGACCTGGTGCAGAACTGTTACAATGTGTTGCCAGAGATACTGAACAATGGATGGAGCTCATTGTGGCTTTATGTCTCAAAAATACAACTTGACTGGCCACCCTTCTCTGCCATCTCTTTCAGACTTCATGCCTAGAGTTTGTGACCCAGGTTTTCTTTGGAAAATGTGAGACTGCAAGTCTAAGTGAAAATAGCTCCGGTAATGTCATAAAACTTTGAAAATAAGACATTGAAAAGTACCTCCAGACAAAAAGGACATTTTACAACTTTTTTTCCTGGCCGTGCACTTTTATCCATGACTAGTTTTGATGAGCTAAATTGATGAAATATTTCAGATATTAATTTCACCAGTTATTTTTTTGGCCAGTCATTGCTGTGTTTACTGCCTGCATAGTGCTGTGAATAGCAGCCGTTTTTTACCGAGACATCATTACATTTCCTGCCAGGCTAGAACCATGAAAAGTGGCTGTCATTTACAAAAACATTGCTGCAATTTCTGCCCAGACAATGCCATGAAAAGCAGTGAATTTTTACCAAAACAACACACCATTTCCTCCATTTCCTGCTGGTATTGTGCAGCCAAATGCGGTTGTTTTATAAAGACACATTACTGCAGTTCCTGCCGGGATAATGCCACCAAAAAGTGATTGTTATCATTATGTTACTTGATGGAATTGTGCCCCCAAAAGCGGCTGTGTATACATAGACATGGCTGTTTTTTGCCTGGTTAGTGCCACAAAAAGTGTCTGTCGTTAACAAAAACATTGCTCTAATTTCTGTCAGGATAGTCTCACAAAGAGAGATTGTTTTTTGCCAAAACATCGTGACAGATGTGGCGGATTTGTGCCAAGACATCATGCCATTTCTGGAATTGTGCCGCTAAATGTGGTTGTTTCACATCATTTCAACATAACGGCAGCTCCTGCTGAGATAATGCCACGAAAAAAATGGCTGTTTTTTTTTTACTGAGACATTTCTATGTTACTTCATGGAATTGCGTCACCAAAATTAGCTGTATTTACAGAGACATGGCCGTGTTTCCCGCCAAACAGTGCCACCAAAAGTGTTTGTGTTTTACCAAGATATTTCCTGCCATATTAGTACCACAAAAAGCAGGTGATTTTCATTTTACTAAAAAAAAGCCCAAAAAGCAGACATCACTATGTTTTCTTCTGGCTTTGTGCCACCTAAAGCTATTGCTTTTTACAGAAACATCCCTGTATTTCCAGCTGGGACAGTGCAACAAAAAGCAATGGATTTTTACTTAGACATCACTATGTTTCCTGCTGGGATTAAGCCACCAAAAGCAGGTATTTTATCTGTTGTTAAATACAAATCAATAATATTTTGTCTTTTCAGGGTAATAATACAATTACTAAAGATTACTGTCATTATAGATTAATAAAGTATAAGTCTGTGAACTTTGAAAGAGTCACTGACACTAAGAGAGCTGAGACATTTGCCTGCAGTATCTTTCCGCTGAGTGTTTTATTAAAGAATAAAAATATATTGCAAAATTCCCTTTTTAATAAAAAGTGTTTATGGTCAGTGCACCAGTACTGAGAACAAGTGACTATCATAAAGCTAAACTATGTGTGGTGTTGTATTATTGATGTGGTTTTTGTAATAACAAAGGTCAAGTAATAAACCCCTCCTGGTAAATAGTGCTGCTCGGCTTTGATCTAGACCGTGTCTTCAGTGTATGTGTGTCTAACTGTGCACTACATGAAGAAATAACCAGTGACCCTGAATTATAATGAACACCTTTTTCTGGATGCTTTCATACCAAGCATTTTGCAGAGGCATGGGTGTTTTGCATGAGTGGGCCCATTTGGAAAGAAAGCCCTCAGTGTCACAGTCATGGCGGCACATAGGATCACTCCAGATGGCAATAGGCTTTATTGGATACGGTACTTTATGTTAATTTACAATGTGCATTCATGCTCTGTTGTGTGCGCTTCCCGCCGCCCCCAGATGAGAAAAGTCTTTTTGAATGTAGATATACATTTTCACAGCTGTACAGTAAAGCTCACCTCATTAAATTGAGGGTTTATTTACCTCGGTTTGACCTTTTTTGTAAACCCAGCTCTGAATATAAACACTAATGGTTTCTTTGATGATGGAAAAAAAAACCTTAAACACACACATGCATTGCCAATTGGTGTACAGAAGCGGTTGAAACTGTAGAGCTTCAGACTCCCCGAGGAGAGACGGAGAGCCCCTGGCAGAACAAAACAGAAAGAGGAGAGAGCGAAACAGGAAAAGATGGAGCAGAACAGGTTATTTTCTGTCTCCTCTGCTCCTCAAGTCAACTTTTTTTCCCCCCCAAGATAAGGCAGGTAAAAAAAACAGCGACCGTCTGCTTCCCTGACAAATACAGAATGACATATCTTCGTAGAAACCTCAAATCCAGCATATTCCCTCCACCTAAACACCCATTACTGCTAACACTCTGCTCAGGCTTTTTCAGTGTCTTATTCAGTTGGGTATCCCTTTCCTTACATGCAGTATTTATACTGACTTTAAGACTTTTGAAGCTTAAATCCTCTTCTTTCTCCGCAATGTGCCAGAGACGATAAGAACAGCAAAAAAAGACACACAGTAAGGCAGAAACAAATAATTTATGTCCCTTTTTTTTCACCCCATACAGCCCGAGACTGCAGAGCCTGGTTTCTTGCAGCGGGCCAGAGCGGGGCCACATGTGTCCAGGTAATTAATTTTTCAGAACAGAGAGACATCACTATAAACAGTAGCTGAGCTGCAGCTAGAAATAATGCAGCTGTTGCGGCATGGCGCTCTGTGTCTGCAGACATCCACAAATTTGGAGTTTTCACGCTGCACAGATAAATGCAGAGGTCACAGATTCATGCTGAGGAGGATGTAGCGTTTAGCGGAGCAGAAGAAGGTGAAGAGCAGCAGCACTCTACTTGCTTTGCTCGGGGGCCACTTTTGCAAAATGACAGAGGGCCAGGGGCCAGTCGCATGTTTCTGGGATTTAAGGATGTTTCAAGGCTCTTAGGACCTTTCTCGGATTGTAGGATGTTTCTAGGATTTTAGGATGTTTGTAGGATTTTAAGATATTTCAAAAATTTAGGCCATTTCTTGGATTTAAGAACATTTCTCTGACTTTTGGATATTTCCAGGATTTTAGGACATTTCTTGGATTTTAAGACATCAGGGGCTTAACTTGGACCTCTGTCGGGCCTGCAGGGTACTTTTTTGATAAACATTTTAGGACATTTTCAGGATTTTAGACCATATTTCAGATTTTAGGACCTTTCTGGAATTTCGGGAAGTTTCTAGAACTTTAGGACATTTCTCAGAATTTTGGGACGTTTCAGGGATATTGGGCACGTTTTAAGATTTTTTCCTGTATCAGGACATCTAAGATTTGGGGATATTTCTTGGATTTTAGGATGTTTCCAGGATTTTAGGACGTATCTAGGATTTTAGGACGTATCTAGGATTTTAGGATGTTTCTCAGATCTTAGAATGTTTCTAGGATTTTTGGGGACATTTCTCAGATTTCAGGACGTTTCTAGTATTTTAGGGAAGTTTCTTGAATTTTTGGACACTTGTCAGACTTAAGGACGTTTCTAAGGTTTTAGGATTTTTCTAGGTTTTTATAACATTTCAAGGATTTTAGGACATTGGAGGCTTAGGGTGCAGGGGATCCTCCACTGACACTTTTTTGACAAACAAGCTCTATTTTGATGCTGTATTATGTGCTTTGACACCTTATGTACACTAAGTACAATCACAATTCCCAGTGTTAACCACTTTATTTTTATTGTAAATTAGAAAATGGTTAGGGGAGTATTTTTAAATTATAACTTGGTCAGTTTAGATAACGATTTAACGTAATTTAATATAGACAGATGGAAGGATAATTTCTGGCTTGTCTTTCTGCCCTTCTCAGAGGAGTTAATTGGCTTTAAGAAAATGTAGACAGAGATGGGAGTCAGGGTGATGGAGAGGGCCAAAATGGAAAACAAGAGCGTAAAAGAGAGATGAGGAAGGATTGATCGCCAAAGATAGATAGAGGGATTTGGGAGGGTGTAAATAGCCATGGAAACAGAGCGTGTGGAAAGGAGCAGGAAGAGGAAGTGTAGCTGATTGAGGAGAGAGAGCGAGAGGAGAGACAGAGGGGGTAACCCTCCTTGGCTGTCACAGCAGTTTACACTCATTAGCAGAGCTCTTCCTTTGAAGCCCTTTATCTCCAGCGGCACGTTTCACAGGACGGGCGGAGAGAAAACACACACACACACACGCATATGCAAACACATCGCACAAACATTGATTCTTAGGCTACTTACATTTCAAAAGCACACAAAAAGAACAAAAAAAACATATAAACCTACTCAGATGCATCCAGTCACAAATCACCCACACTAATCATTCCCAAGTCCTCGTCTAATTATATAAGCAGAGGCTTCTTATGTAAGATGCTTCCCCTACGACTGACGATCCATAATGCATGAAGTCTTGTATTTGGTTCATGGTGACACATTCTACCTTCCTCCACAGCCTCGCTGTATCCGGGCAGACCAGAAAAAAAGGCCAAGAAGAAGAAGCTGAGAAAAAGGGTGCTCATCCATATACAGGAAATGTAAACACAGACTTATAGTTAAATGGTTATATTGGTTCCTTAATGAAACCAAATAACTTGGGTTTAACGCCAAAATTATTTTTCAGTTGACCTAAGCTCTTTAAAGGTATTAAATGGCAATCCACAACAAGCATTTATATATATATATATAAAATGAAGCTAATGGTAAGTGCCAAAAACTGCAGTTCCTCTAACAGCCACTTGAGGCTGGCTCCATTAGCCAGTCAGTCTTAAAAGACCCCAAAATTGCCTAACTTGACAGCAGAAATACAGCAACCTTCCTTCCTTCACCTCTACCAATTCCAACAATAAGCCAGCATCTCGTTCTTTGTATTGATATTAGAGACTTAGCAAGATGTTCGGCAAATTTGTTTGATATTGTGTTTAGAATTTAGCAACTTTGTTAAGATGTGTTATATTCATTTTAGTATTTTTGTTAATGATCTGTTAATTTGTACACTGTAAATATGGAGTGCCTAACAGCAGTTTGGTAGGAGTGAGAAGCCTTTTTTGTTTTTGCTGTTCAACATTTTTCTCTTGTTCTTGGGTACAATCTCAGGTTAGAGACTTCAGATGCTGTTTTTTGTTCAGGAAGTTTAAGGTTTTAGCTCCTGAGCTTCTGTTTGTTGTTGTGGGCATTGCACAGCTCTGAAGTTTGAAACTGTTTTCTTTGAATTTTGATACATACTGTGAAACTGGCTTTTCTTGGGAAGAGTGGGGAGTCGCACAGCATGTTATGTCTAGGTTTCCTCTAGACCACAACAGATGGCTTTGCAGCCATTTTGCCACAGGTTTGTTGACACTTCTGTTGTTCTCTTTGCCAACTGGGAAATATCATAGCTGTTGGAAATTTACAACAATGAGTTGGATATACAACTAGGAGGCTGAAGGGGACCATTTTTCCCACTTGACTGATCATAATTACTGTCTAGACAACATACACATAAACTCACAGCTCATTGTTTTGTTTTGTTTTTCCCACAAAAACTCTCAACAACCCACTTTTCAGATGCAGAATAAAAACTGCTGTGTGCTACCTGCCCAAAAGCAAACTGTTTGTCTCCAAAATATCTGCATAAAGGTTTATGCGAACTGGGGTTATGTTACATTTGTACATTATTTTGTAGCACTGAAACTTTCTCAACAAGGCTTTAGTAAAGTTTATTTAGATTTAGGCACAAAACACTTGATTATGGTTAAGAAAAGAACACATTTTGGTTTAAAACATCCAAGTTTGGTGGTTTAAAAAGCACAGATAAGGGACAGGTGGGTGAGACACACTCAGGTTTGGTGGCTCAAAATCTGCTGGAGAAACACCAACAAAAACACCCAGGTTCGGTGCCACAAACGCCACCAAGTGTCGCCAAAAAAAAACTGGTGATGATATTGTGCTGCCAAATGTGGGTGTTTTTAGTGACACATCGCGGTTTTCCAGTGGTGTTTGTGACCCCAATCATGGGTGTTTTTTTTAGCAACACATTGCAACATTTCCAGAGGCATTTGTGCCACCAAAAGTATTTTTTTTAGCAACACATCACGATGTTTCCAGTGGTGTTTGTGTCCCCAAACTTGGCTGTTTTTAGCAACACATTGAGGTGATTCTAGTAGTGATTGTATCACCACACGTAGGTGTTTTTTTAGCGGCATATTGCAGCATTTCTAGCAGCATTCGTGTCCCCAAATGTGGGCGTTTTTAGCAAACAGTCACTGCTTTTTTAGTAGCATTTGTGTCTCCAAATGTGAGCGTTTCTAGCGAACAGTCACCGTTTCCAGCAGCTTTTGTGCATGATATTATCCTACCTATAACCAATTTATTTTTGTGCCTACATGTTAACTGCAGTGTTGTTGAGAGATAAAGAAATGTAAAGTTCTCCAATCGCCACTTAATAAGTTGATAACGTTATTCTCGTTGGTTTAGCAGGAGCCTTCTAGCCTATAAAGCTGATAACCCTATTAAAGCCTATATATTACGGTCATAACATTAAAGATGAGTTATAAAGAGGTGTTACATTAAAGTGAAATAAACAAATTAAGGAAAAAATCACCAGACATTACCAAACCTCCTCAGGTTTCATTAAACCGCCTTTACAATGAGGGGCGGGACATAAAACAAGCTGTTCACCATCATACAGAATAAACAGAGTTTAAAAACACAGAGTTTTTAACATAAAGGTTTTTTAAGTACAAACTGAGTCATTACAGCATAGTAACAATGAGAAGTGCGTGGTTGTGGTAATACTCTGCTCCGTCACATTACTAGAGTCTGTCTCGTTATTATCTGTCTCTCAGAGACAGGGCCCCGGGGTGTGTTTGTTCTCAATGGAGAAAGCAATGAGCCTCACACTGACTTTCCACAGCCCATTTCCCAAAAAATGTATTTAGTGAGATTTAGAAATGAACAGTTTTTTAATGGGGTCTACGGGACAAAAGGCAATTCTTTTCTTCTTGGTCTGTGATATTAAGTTAAAAAAAAACTATTTTTTCTTTTATTAAAGTTTTACCTAAATGTAGTATTGTGTGTGTGGTGCACTGGGATACTACTTCAGCAGCCAAATAATTTTTTCCTAGAAGCTCTTGACTGCAGTGTTTTCAGACTTTGATTTCAACAAGAAAATTGAGGTGAAGTCCCTAAAGTATTACACAAAAGTGTGGGGAATGGGCTGGCTGAACAACCGCAATAAGCAATTGATTACAGCAAGTAGGAACGAGCTGGGAAAAGAAACGAAAAGGGTGAATTATTGAGAGAGACGTAGCACAAAAGGACAAATGACGGAGGGGGAAAAAGAAACAAGACACTGAACATTTCCCATCCTAAATTTAAAACTAAACCGAAATGTCACAGAGCACTGTGATCATCAGACAAACTGCCTGTATTCCCATGTGTTAATTCTTTATAGCCTGTTATTTAATTATATTTACAATAGATTCACTCACTTTTTCAACATTATGTCAGCTCTATCATTTCCTGTCATACACAATAACTGATGCTCATCTCTCTTTATATAACAGTGATTAAAGTGACAGTCTGCAGATATTACAGAGGCTGAAACACCATCAGCTCTCATGCCTCGCCACTTCCTTGTAGGTAAAATGTGCTGAAACATTTTGCTCCACTAAAACTCTTACTTTGCTGTTGCAAAACTGTTGTTCACATTGCAGTAGCAGTAGCTGGGTTTCCATTACAGATTTGAGCAAAACTTAAGCAATATTTTGAAATTTCGATAAAATACAATTGCTATTGACTGCATTTCCATTGAGGGATATTAAGCCACTTCTCTCGCGATGTTACGTGACTCTGGCAATAACATTTCAAGAAGCACAGCGATGGATTTCCAAAACATTGGCAGGTTTATTTCTATTGCAGCCACTCATTAAAGCCAATCTAATATCGCCGTGATTTCTTTGTCTGGTATAAGAGTCAAGAAGATCTCCGTCACTCTTCCCTCCACACATACCGAGACATGTTTTATAAAATGTCATTTGACTTTGTTGTACTTCTTCTTCTTTTTTGTGTTTTGTGGCTATTGGCATCAATAAAGTTACATTACCAACATCTGGTGTTGCACATCATATGAGCTATAAAAGGGTCTCCATTGCAGTTTTGTGATATATGGCTTTTTCGAATTGCCTGAAATATCACCTCATGTGACTTAAAAACTTTTTGGGGATAAACGGGAGTTTTTTTCTAAACTGACATGTTTCCATTAGGTGTATTTTTTATTCGCAATTTCATTTTGCACAATTTGAGGGTTAATGGAAACCTTCCTAGTACAAATTGGTAGTATTTTGCATTTTCTTGTTGTCAGTTTTTCATGTTTGTGGTGTTAAACTGCTATTGCTGCTAAATCCGAAGAGACTGACCTTACATATAGAGGACAGCTATCTACATTCATCCTGCAAGAAACTTCTATTCCAATTGTTGATTGGTTGATTGATTTCATTACTAAATTAAATTATACACAGAACAGAAGGACAAGATTGATGACACTTTGAGAAACAGATAGATTTTCACAGTCAATACTTGTCCCCTCTAACAAAACACTGTAATGAATGAACATAATTTAGAGTTTCAACTCGATACTGTTTTCTTAATTCCTGCTTCCAACATTTCCTACATCTGAGACAAATAACACTGCTGATTCAAGATGGCACTGAGTCACTGACTGCCGCCTGGCCAAATATGGTGTGTGTGAAAGAGAATCACCAGAGGAGGAGAGTAATGAGTGGTAAGCTCTGTAATGATCCCCTGAAAATCTCCTCTAATAAATGTTCCATGTTCAGGTTTGATTTTATTTACAGCACAAGAGCAAACGTTCACACGGAGAGCATTTGCAGAAATCTCCGTACACAATAACGTACTCAATTAGAACCAAAACGCATTCACTCACACAGGAGAAACTCCGCTAATTCAAAGCATTTCCATGAAAGTGGTCTTGGACAGACAGGCTGGAATGGCCTTGGTAACTAAAAGGCTGTCTCTGCCCTCCACTGTGATGATAATACAGACATCACACACCATCTGCACACACACACACACATCTGAGACCAGAACTACAGCACTATAATCAGCACCATTCAGATTTCACCAGACAGCAGCCATGAAAGAGTTGCTTATAAAAATGAAACCAACACAACAGATCAAGACGAAAATGGAGACGAACATGTTTCCCCTGTAGTCCCCCTCCATGACAGGCCGAGAAGGGGGGGGGGGGGGCACACAGACAAAGAGCATGGTCAATTATTCACCACATCTTGCATCAATCCATTACACTGCATTTATAATACATCACATGGCCAGCGACATGCCACGCAAGCCTGAGCAGCCACTCTCCCCTGCTGAAGAAAGAGAGGCTTCCTGCAATACATCACGTAAAAACTAACGCTTTGGCGCTGACACTAACGCACAGCCGAGCCCCCACACACACACCGACACACATGCAACCAGCACACAGGAGCTTTAATAGATACAAACATGATGTATGGCTGCTGCCAGTTCCATCACAGTGGTCACACAGGTGGAAGCACCACGGAGAGGACACATACACCACCACCGTCACCTACAGTCATCATCACAGACACCCTGCGGCACTCAATGAGGTCTGCACACACCGGACTACTGTCTGAGGTTTTGGGGTTTTCACACAATCTACCACACAATGATGACAACAATCCCTGGGACTTGGAAAAAGAGATGATGGTTTCTCTTGATGCTGAAATGTAGATGAAAACAGAAGGTCAGGCGCTCGAGGAAAACAACGGGATACAGATAAAGGCAAACCAGGAGCTCCAAAAATATATATAAACGAGAAAGGAGGTATTAAATGGCTTTTACTGTGATTTGTGATAATGGGCTTTATAAATAAAATTGAATATTATATTGGCTAAAATATTAAAGGCGCCAACATGTTTCTTAAGCTGCAGGTTTTGGTCAGGGCTTAAAAACCCTTTCGAAACTAGGGACAAACATCCATGGTAACCAAAGGATGAATCTTAACTTTGGTGATGCCCCAACCTTTCGCCTGGTGCCATCAGCAGGTCAAAACTTTTCCCTTATCCAGTGAAATATCCCAACATCCTTTGGATTGATTGTCACGAAGCTCTAGACTGAAGTTCATGGTTCCCAGACGATGAATCTTTACGACTTTGTCAATTCCCTGATCCCCACTACAGTCTGATTCAGACACAATCAATCACAGTCTGATTGATTGTGTCTGAATCAGACACAGCCCTGAAAATGCCATCGCCATACCAACAAAATTCCATTCAAATAAAAACTAATTTTATAATCACAATACACCATTCATTCAAAGTCAATAGAAGCAAAATAAAACTCACGAAAACTGTCTTGGTTTATCTTTCCATTATTCCATCAATCAGCAACTCTGGTTTGGTTGAAATAAACCCTTAATTCACCCAGTTAGATGTGAAAATATGCTAGCTTCATACACCCTTAAATTACTATATATTTTAATGGAGCCTGGTGTGTTTGGCAATGGATATTTCAGGGCTCTTTTTGGAAAAATGAAAATGATCCTATTCTTTTTTTTTTTTTTTTTTTTAAAAAAAGGTCTATCTCTGTGGGGATCTTTTTAATAATGTTTACATACACTCACATAATCTGATCCTGTCAGTGGTTAAAACTTTTAGTTGACATAAATTGCTGGACTTGCACAAATACCCTGAATGGTTACATTGCACCCTGTTTCTCGCTCAATCCTAGACCTCCATTAGTCACTTAAACAAAAAAATGGGAAAATACGATTGAAAATACTACTACTTTTAGACCTTTTCACACCAGGTGCATTTTTTTTTTTGTGCGTGTGCAATTACTTCACACGTCAATTTATAGTTTTTCGATCTGGTGATTTTGTCATGAGCGCTTTTCATGGAGATTGTGTATGCTGCACTGCTAAAAACGCACCTTTTTTTGTTTGTAAAGCAGACGATTTTTCTGAGCTTTTGCACTGAAAATAAAAATCAAATCACACTGAACAGATGTCACATCACAACAATAGCACACCTGTTGCAACTGTCACAGATTTGCATTACTGAAGGTGTGGATAGTTGTGATGGGAAATATTCCCATGCATAAAAGATTTTAACTTTTTAGTGTTATTTGTCACACTCCCAATGTGTAAAAACCTTTAGTTTTGCTCAAACTTTTTTTGCCATATTGAGTGAGTCAAAAAACAACTTTACTCCTTCAGTTTTGGTCAGTTAGCTGATGCCCAAAGAGCCTTGCGGTGAGTAGGCAGCAAGGACCCTTTAATAAGAAGTCTGGCTGTGAGGGAAAAAAAACACTTATATCCAACAAAAAGGGCTCTTATCAAATGCCTCTTTTAAGTTCTGACTTTTAGATGTTACATAGCTATTGTTATTTCTTCCACTTGATGCACATTTAATTGCTTTGATCACAATATTTCACTGCATTTTTGAGGAAATAATGATCAGACTGAAAGGTGTGTGGGTGAAAAGATGACAACATGGAACCAGAATGACAAGACAGAAGAAAACTGAAGTGATATGAGATGTTTTTTTCTGTCATGCCTGGCTAAATGACGAGTACTTTAGAGCAGACTCACTTCCATACTGGTGAGATTACAGCGATGAGTCCCGGCGAACCAGCCACTGGTTGAGCACTGGTCAATGTCCACGTCCTGCAGGTTCACATCCACTCGAACCACACCCCTGCAAGACAGAAAGAAAAATAAGGGGGAACATGTTGGAGTGATGAGGAAATAGTGAGAGTTAAATCACATGAAAAGATGGTGCAATTACAAGAGAAAGTTAAGAGCGAGGGAAGAGATAAAAGGATGGGAACGATAAGGAGGCAAAATTAAATTAGGAGGAGGGAGTGCGGCAAAGAATTTAAGTAAAAATGTAAGACGCAGAATTAGTAGATGGGGATAAATGACAACAGAGAAGTGAAGAAGAAAAGAAACACATTTTGTGAGGATATTAGAGAAGTGAGATTGAAGGAAAAGGAAGGTGATAGACAGGAGAAAAGATGGGGGTCAGTAATGTAGAAATGATAGACATGGGAGAAAGGGAAAGAAAAGGGGAGAGGTGACAAGATTGCATGAGGGTTAAGCAAATCGGAGCGATGGAGAAGAGGGAGGAGGAGGAGGCGGAGAGGGAGACGGACAGAATGAAAGAGAAGAAAATTAAAAAGAACAGGAAGAGCGATGCTCAGGGGAGGTAAGGTCGAGGGTGGACGAAGTGCGGAAAGGGAAGGTGGTAATAGAGAGGAATGAATGAAATAGATTGAAAGCGAGGAAGAAATTAAGAGTGATGGGAGTGAAACAGAGAGGAGAGAGAGAGAGAAGCAGGTGGAGGAAAAAAAAGGAAATGCCAGGTTGAGATTTCAATACATACTTAAACAAGGTTACTGCTCTACAGACATCAAAGATGCACTGAGATAAATTTTGTTCTGTTTTGGTCACCAGAGGACAAACTACAATATCAAGTTTTCTAACTTTTTTTAATAAAGGAAAAATTGCCTCTCATAAAAGAAATGAAGGATTTGTTTTTACTTTTTATTATTCATTTAACTATGTTTTTTTTGTTTGTTTTTTTAAATACCCATTCTGGAACTTAAAACTAAAACAAATTAAAAACAAAAATTAAAAATTAAATATAAAAAAACTAATAAAAATACAAAACTATAACAACTCTGACTGACTATTGTTGCTTTCACAGAATATGCTAATAATTAAACTGGGAGATTGTAGATGAATATAATCAGTAATGTGGATATAATGGTTAAGAGGGTAAAGGCACAGGAATTCAGAAAAGTACAATTCCCACTCAGACTGTTACCGCAGCGCCGTAAAAGTGGATGATTTATTCACTGTAAGATGGAAACAAACTAACATGTCTCCAGTTCATATATGTATAGTATTTGCAAATCGCAGTAGTACTCCATCATCGCAAAATGTGGCTTAATATTTACAGTCTAGTCACAACAATGGCTTATAAAAATTATGTGACAATTTATACTCAATGCTTGCAATATAGTCATTTGATATATAACACATGCCGTGATACCTCGAGTATATCCGATATATCACCTACTCCCACTGTAATGCAGCCTTTAAAAGCAGGAAAAGACAACACTTTCAATATTACAATATAAAAAATAAAACACAATATCTAGTGTCATATCATCATATTTATATAATATCAATATATGCCCAAGCTAGTTTCAATTTAACTTTTAAAGATTGTAATTCATGGTGAGCCAGATAACTGAAAGTCCCTTGTTGGCCAAATTTGTGCATCTTGGGTATTTATGCAGGTGATTTTACAACCTGGAAGAATGACCGTGTGCTAATAGACTTGAATCTCTTACAAGCTAAGAGAGCAACAGCTATGGGATGGAAGGATGTGAATAAACTGAGTATAAAGCAATATATTAAGGATTTATCAACACATGTTTTGGAAAAACTAATATATATTGTTAAAGAAAAGCTGGCAGTTTTTGAAAATATATGGGGGGGGGCTTCATGGACTTTCTGAAGCAAAATGTTGATAAAGACCAATATAACCAAAGATGGGAGTGGGGGTCAGGGCAAATAGAAATATGATTATATAGTGTTTTAGCCTGTGTAATCTTCAAAGTTTCTGTACAATTGTTTTTCAACTCTGCTTTATTATTATTTATTTTATTGCTGTTTTTGTTGTTGTTTTTGTTTTGTTTTGCCTTTTCATTTTATGATGTACCATATTTGCTGCCAAGACTATATTATTAATAAGTAATATCTGTTATACTTGAAAACCCCAAGAAAGATATTGGTAAAGACCATAATTAGACATCCAGAGTTCTTCAACACAGCAGACGTGATGTTTTCCCACCTAAGGTGAGAAAGAATCTCATGTTTTCTCTCTGCTTGCAGCCCCAAACACCTCTGCAGGGCACTGATGCAGTTCAATATACTGAGACAGCTGCAGCAGTGAGCCAACACAGATCCACACTGTGGACTGAATAAGTTTAAATACTGTTCGGGGATGTGACTGCAATATAGCATTAGAGGAAAACTACCTGGGACTTGTGCTGCCTTGCTTTTAAGTTGTTACCAGCTCACCGTCCCCTTTAAGCCAGAGGTATCTGACCACCTCACTCTTTGTTCATTTAACTGAGTTTTCGGGACCACTAGAAGCCAGCTACCAGCTCATAACGAGCCAAAATATATTAGCATTAATTAACAGCGTGCTCCTTACTTTGGGTCGGGGCTGGCAAGCTGTGGAAGGTACCAGCGTGCTCCTCGGAAATATTATATTTATGTGTTACAAGCCCTCAAAAGTCCTAATTACAAGTTGGAAATTGGGAAATTTCAATAATACCTTAGTTGCCCAGTTGTGACGTTTGCGTGATGTTTCAGGGCTGCAGAAATGGCTTAAGGCTTGGAAATAGTGTCAACAATTGATATTCCTAGTAGTTATAATTTTCTTTTAGTAGTTGCACATTGTAGTATATGCATCTATTTGCTGTAGCAAGCAAGCAAACATTTAACTATAAAACATGCCAGGCAAGTATACTAACACTGATAACAATGTTATTTTATAAAAGGAGTGGCCGACTTGATGTTACAAATGTGTAAACAAGGCGATCAAAAGTCAATGTTTGATCAATTGAAATAAAGCTCTGATTAGATGTTAAGCGTATCATGGTATTAATGTTAACTGCTGTCCACTTAGAGTACTTAATTCAATATAAAAATATATATAAAAAATACAATAATATGTAAAAAATTAAGTTACATATTTTCTAGGGATCCCTTCTCAGTCACGCTTCCTGAGGTTTCTACCTCTTTTTTCCCCCTTAAAGGGTTTTCTGGGGGGAGTTTTTCCTTAGTCGACGTGAGGGATGTCGTACAGCCCTCGGCGACAAATTGTGATTTGTGGGCTTTACATACAAAATTGACTTGACTTGAAATTGACTAAAAAAAGTAAATAACCTTGAAACAGCTACAACCTCTTGTTTAAATGTTCTTAGTATTAAAATACAACCCACCTTATTTGTTGCTTTCATGTCGCCACTTTACAACCTAAAACCACACGATCACAACAAAGTCGGAAGAACGGCCTCCTGACTCGGAAACTACGACCTTCTAACATCAGCATTAAACCAGTGGAGAGAAAGTTTGCTTCAGCTGTTGCCGTGTAGCTTTCTGTGTCGAGCATTGACTCGCTCTCTCTATCTCTTACACGCACATGTAAAACATGCTTAAGTCTTCTTTTATTCACCCCCTCCTACTTATTTCCTCCACCAGCCCATCGTACAAGCTGAACATTGACATGCATCCTCTCTCTCCCCTCTGTGGTTCGGTGGATGGGCCTGACACCCGTTATTCCCATCTGGCTGCTGGGGAGCGGAACAAACACGCACGGAGAAAGGCTTTGGCCACCAGCTCTCTGCAAGTACACAACCAGGCGGAAAGAGAGGGAGGCGAAGGTCCTGATACCTCTGAGTGACAGAATGCATGTGTGTGTGTGTGCGTGTGTGTGTGTGTGTTTCAGTCTGTGTTTACAGGTCAAGTGCTGACAGACTGACAGAGCCAGCAGAAGGATGCTATAGATGTTACATCTGAGAACCATCTGTGGACTCATGCAAAGTAACACAATGCACAAATTTTGAGCAAAAATAAAGTCGGCATAGATGCTTAGCGATATTTTTAGTCAGGAACGGTTGTTAATCTTTAAGACCATGTTAAAATGAATCCGTATTTGTCACAAAAAAAGTCATTAGTCATTCATTTTCATTCCACCACCTGCTGTACAAAACTGTCAACAGCATTATGTGCTCTGTTTTGTTCCTCCATAATCTGACCTGAGCGGAGGCTGAGTCTCCATAGAGATGGTGTCATCTGTTGTTGCATTGTGATGTCTCAGCATTATTTTGGTTGTGATTTTTAAAAAAAAAGTGATACCTATTCCACCGAAGGATATCAGTTTCAGTTAATTTTGCTTTCAAAAGCCTGATATCCATTAACCGCTAACAAAGAGGATAATTTAATTATGAAGCTCCTCTAGACTTAAAAAATGCTTGTCGAACTGAATGGATTAAATCCTGACAATGAAACAAGTAATTTCACAAATTAATGATTAACCTTTGACATCTTTATCACCAGCTTCAAACCTACTGTAAGGCAAGGCAAATGTATTTATAAAGCACCCTTCAGACATAAGCCGACACAAAGTCATTCTGTGAAAAATATCCTACAACAGCCCAATATGATGTGAGGTTTTTCATGTCTTCAAATAATTATTTCTGTCCTCATCTGCCTGTCCTTTCTTATTTATCTATTTTTATTATAGCCTATATATATATATATATATATATATATATATATATATATATATATATATATTTTTATTATAGCCTATATATATATATATATATATATTAACAATTTTGTAATTGTTTTTGATCATAGTTAAGAGACGAAGTATGCAGTGATTTATAGTTTTGTGGGGAACCTCACTTGTCAAGCCCTTTGAGGATTTTCTGGGTTTCCCCTACATGTCTCCTTTTCTTGAAATGTATAACATTGTAATTGTCAATATGTGCTAAATCAAACAAATCAAACTAAAATCAAATCAAATCAAAGTGATTTACAGGGGGGCAGAAATCTGCGAAATACAGAAAACATTGAAATTGCATTTAAACATTTAAAGACAATGAAATTAAAATAAAAAATAAAAATAAAAAATAAAAAACTGTTATCAGAAAGCCACAGTAAAAAAAAAAAAGTGTTTTAAGCCCTTATTTAAATGAGTTAACCATTTCAGCAGACCTTAGGAATTATGACTTTGTTCCACAGGTGGGGAGCACAGAAACTAAAACCTGCTTCTCCTTTGATTCAGTTGAGAAAAAAACGAATGGCCTCTGTTGTGTCGTAGTAAAAGCCACCACCAGAACTATCTGCACCGGCCACAGAGAGAGTTTTAAATTGTGCCTTTGAAGGACAGTAAGAAAGGGAAAAAAGATGAGAAAGAGTTTGCTTTGAGGTAGAAAGTCGCAGACATGGTGGAACTGACTCCATCATCTTCACTAGCTTATGCTTTTCTGTTCGGAGCCGACCAGCTCTATTTTTAGAAATGTCATCAGACGACTGAGATGAGTGGGACAAGTCGCAGCAAAAGTTGCGGACCACAACTCACAATGACAAGAAGTAGAGTGAGGAGGAAAACAACACGCATCCGGTCTGAAGCTGCAACCAATCGTTACATTCAATTAGGGGGTGAGGTTTGTACAACACTCTGGTCTGGTCGAACAAGCTTTTTATTATGTTCCCTCTCAGCTCCCTCTGCTGACATCGTTACTGCTGCTGGAAAAGTCAAAGACACACTCAACTGTGTCTTTCTGGAGCTTTCCACTATAAGACATGGTCTTCATCTGCAGGTGCAATTTTCTCAGATGTCTTGAAAATCTAATCTGTTCACATGTGAGCTTTTTAGGACATTTCTGGGATTTTAGGACATTTCTCAGATATTAAGGCTTTTCTCAGATTTTAGGACATTTCTAGGATTCAGTAAGTTTCTAGGATTTGGGGACATTTCTAGGATTCAGGACATTTCTGGGATTTGGGGACATTTCTAGGATTCAGGAAGTTTCTAGGATTTGGGGACATTTCTCAGATATTAAAGCTTTTCTCAGATTTTAGAACATTTCTAGGATTTTAGGACAATTCTAGGATTTAGGAAGTTTCTTGTATTTTGGGATATTTCTCAGATTATAGAACATTTCTCTGATTTTAAGGCATCTCTCAGATTTAAGGGCATTTCTCTGATTTTTTCAACATTATTAGGATTTGGTATGTTTCTTCGATTTTAGTGCATTTCTCAGATTTTAGTGCATTTCTCAGATTTTAGGACATCTCTAGGATTTAAGAACATTTCTCGGATTTTAGGACACTTCTTGGACTTTAAGATGTTACTCGGTCTTTCAGACATTTCTAGGATTTTAGTACATTTCTAGGATTTTGGGACACTTCTATGATTTTTTAGACATTGGGGGCATATAGGACCTCTGTCTGGCGTGTAGGGCACCCTCCACTGTCACTTTTTTGATAAACAACCACTATTTTGATGTTGTTTTAAGCACTCTATCGTTTTATCTATACTAAAAGTAGAATAACAACTCCCAGTGCAAATTACTTTATTTTTATTGTAAACTGAGTATTACTGCCAAAAGGCACAAAATTGAGCTTGATTATCAAAAAGCTTTGGATAAAAACATGAACCAATTCAATAAAAAAAATAACTCATATTAACATATCTTACTGCCCTCCTAATTCAAAGCAGTTTATAACCAGGCCTGTTTGGACATGACACCATTGTATTAATATTTTGCTCTTTTATCAATCCAAGCTAAAGTCAGTGATGCAGTATATCATATTACTAATACATGTTGCTTACCCTTAAATTCGGGGGCTGTGTCATGTTGCTCTCCTGTTGTTCCTCCATCGTTTTCAGGTTGCGGTAGTACTGGCGGGCCGTGTTTCGGTTGTTTATCAGACTTCTTTTGCTTTTTACCGTCCAGCCTCGCGAATTTGACTTCCGGTTTCGTTAGGCTAGCACGGTTAGCTTTAGCCGGGCTCGCAGCCGGTTACTAGCCTTTACAGTCTGGTAGCTCTGCGGGGAGGAAGGACCGGCAGACGACGCGATAACGTTGCTTTAAAATACGCTTAACTTGTCGTGAGTGTTACCTGAGCTTCACTTCCTGCGGACTGTTAGTCAGACACCGGTGCCTGGAGGCCTCCGGCCGGTAGGGGTCCTCCAAACCCCACCAACTGTAGCATCCAGCCTCTGCTTCTCTTTAAAAAATAATAATAAAATACAAAATAAAATAAATACGTAACTTTATGCTAGCATCCGTGTTGAAATATGAATAAATTCACGCAGTTACTTTAATTGATAATAATAAAAAAAACTTTGCCGACGTGCCTGTGATGATGACGATGATGAGTCACGTGACCGTGAAGGCGCCAAGACCGAACGTAATGGATTAAAAAATGGCGGACCGGTGGCGCAGCAAAAAGGAAGGCGAAGAGAGAAACGGACAACAGGGAGCTTAAAATACGGCGCCTTTCTGGAAAAGAGCCTGCATTTTTTTAGCCTAATGGACACCCAAGTTGGCAGGTAGGCAAACCCCACAATTAGTCCTTTGCTTATCTATTTTAGTCATGACAGTTTTAACTTACTATTTAAACCATCAAGCCAGGCGCCATCCAAAAAAAAAAGAAAACAAAAATCATGGAAATAAAATTTCATATTGTTATTTATTTATTTTCTCTTCTAGGTCTAAATACATTTTCCACTTTTAAAAAACCCACTGAATAATTAACTTAAACTTAACTAATATTTGTGTCATACATCTATGGCCTGACGGCTTGTCCTCTAAATTTTGCCAAACCTCATGTTGCGTGTCTCGACCTGCCCTTGTTGGCTAGTTATGTACTACAAACCGTAAAGTGTCGGAGGAAAAAAGAGAATTTAACAGTGTGTAAAAAATATTAAAATATTAAATATTTGTTTGCTTTAACTGCCAACTCTAGAAAGTTAAAGTAGCAAATAATCATGAGTAGCTCACTGTAGAGTAGCCACACCATTGTAAAACATATCAATAAATACTTATTTAGACATATAATGTTGAAAGAGTTATTTAGACTTAATAGGCAGTGTTACGTTAACTATAAGGCTCACATATGTTTTGCGGCCCCAGACAGTTTTCAAAAAATTATTTTTGGTCAAATGATTGCAAAGGTTGCTGACCCCTGGTCTAGACCTTGTTTTTTATTGAGTAAACTAAATATGCTTATGTTAATTATCTAATTAATGTTTAAGCCTGAGCTGCCTCTCTGTCAATTCTCCTGTCAATGTCTAAAAAATACTCAAAAAATTAAAGATAAACAATATTGCCAAAAGGTTTAAAGAAAAAAAAGTTTGTTTTTTTTTTTTTAAATTTAAAAGAAAAAAAAACAAATCGCCAAAATGTTCTCTGGGCTAAGCTCCCAATGTCCTCAAATCCTGGATATGCCCCTGGTTTTAACAAATTGCTCTGTCTTCTAGCAATGTTTTATTTAGTTATGTTTTAAGCCCATGTATGTGAAATAACATTGAATATGTGGTAATTTCTCTTATGTGCGGACCCTGAACTAATGACTAAGGAGAAATCTGGACCCAGTGGCTGGACCAGTTGGGACCCACTAGCTTAAAATATTTGACTTTTCTTCTTCTCTCACAAATCACAGTCACTTGTAAAATGTCACAATCATCTCAACACTCTCTCAAAAGGCCTCTTGGCGTAGCTCGAGCAGTCAGTTGATTAATTATGAATTCTTCTGCAGAATTAATTCAATGAAACATAACATTAACAGACACTTAGGGCAGCTGGCACAAGCAGATCCTCTATTTCTCTCAACTAAACATCCTCGTCACTGATGGTTTGATGTCTCAGACAACAATCTTAGACAGACGATAACTCATTTTTGGAGACAAATGGAGCATCACAGCCAGAAATGTGAGCCGTTACAGTGAATTGAAACTTCATAGCTTGCTGTGGCAGCTAAAAATGAATGATGATTCTGATCAAACTGATTTCGTGGTAACTCCAGAGCGGCTCCTGGACACATCACAAGCTCCATAACCCGGGAGAGTGACTGTCCCTGTGGTGATGCAGCACTTTGCTCAGGGACACGTCAGCAGGGTGGATGTCTGCCAAAATCACCAGCACGACACAGAAAACTACAATTCTGTATCTTTCACATTTAATGTCACCCACATTAATTTGCCCTATTTACTCTCTAGTCGCAGTTAACTCTTTGAAACATTTTTGTCTTTCTTTTTTTTTTTGCTGCATTCAGTTGCCTTTTAAACCTGTTTAGCCCTCTGAAACCTTAGCAAATTGGTATTATTTCTTTTGAAAACATGGGGTTAAAGGCAAAGACCAACTTGGCAAGAAACAGTGGCGTATCTAGGGGGCATGGGCCATCCCCGAAATCTGATTGGCCGCCCCAGGTGCCATCCCATTATTATGGGCTATCTGCCCAGTCAGTCTGAGCTGTTTGATAAGTGACATGAATTTTTGTTTTTACAAGTGTAATTCAGTCTTACATCTGAGAGGCAGTAATGTGCCAGATTAATGTCTAGCCTGAATAATATACCATACAAATAACCTGATACATCTGGTAAAAATTTTATACAAATATTGTATTCTTATACTGCTTTATAAAATCATAAATAAATGTTTGAAAAAGGTAGAAGTATAGAAACTTCATTTTACATTTGTGAAGTGCCACTCTGTTGTGTTGTACATGATAAGTCTATTTATCCTTTAAACTAAACTATAAACAGGACACTGCAATGTAAGTATTTAAAGACGGTATAGTATGGTATGGTTAATTAATGCATGTGCCCATTTGGGCCACATTAGTAGAAAAAAAAAATCTGGACACACCACAGGAAATGTCCCACAATTAGCATGAAATTAGTAAAAGGTGAAAATTATCAAAAACTAGGTGAAAAAATATTTATAATCAATAGAAATATATGTTTTAATTATGTTACAGAAAAATAATTTTATTATTATTTATTTATTATTATTTTCAGCACTTTTTTGGGTCATTTTCTTTCATTCTTTCTTTCTTTTTTTCAGGTCATTTTCTTGTAACTTTTAAGTAATTTCTTCACAGTTTTTGTGCCATGTTTTATTAAATTGTTCATTGCCTTCTCCCCATGACTTTCAAGAAATCAAACCAATTTGGTTTCAAAGGGTGTGGGTAGAGTTTAATTATATGTTGCTGGTGGTGTAAATAGATGTGTGTTTGGCATTTGTAGTCAAATTTTGGCTCCAACATTCGAGAAAATGTCTTCATAACGGGTTTCCAGCTGAGTGATGATAGTATTGAACGTCTTTGTGTGTGTGATACATCTCTACTTGTCGGATGTTGGGTGCACCTGAAATTCACACTGGCTTCACATTGCAGTTTGTGATCTTTCATTGTTTATTCATGATTTAATTGATCTTTTCGGAGCCCTGATATATGAGATCTTTGGGTGATTTTAAGCGCCTAACTGCTGCAGATGCCAGCTTGTATAGATCCCCTCACTAACAACTCACAGTGTTGAGCTTGCAGTGATCATTAGATAGTAGGCTGCAGCAGCAGAGATGCACAGCTGTGCTTTGACAGGCGAGCATATTAAATGAGAAAGGTCTACCTATGTCTGTGAAGCCTTTTTTACACCATCTGTTTGTTGCATCAAGGCTGCAGATCATCAGCATCCATATTTACATTCAGTCTCAGGGAGGGTTATTGTCAATCAAATGCTGGATACTTAGTTCAGCTCCACTGTTCATGATAATAAGACTATATTTTTATTACTTATGAAGCAGTATGACTACAGGGACACATCCCCCCTGGTATTCCAATATGCTCAAAATGCTGTAAAGTTGGGCATTTTAACACGGTGGTCTATGGGGACTGACTCTGTTTTGGAGACAGCCTCAGGAGGCATTTGATGAACTACAGTTTGTGGCACTTCAGCATTGGCTTCATTTTTCAACCTTTGAGGTTGCCGCTTGGTATTACCAGCCCATTCTCACTCCAAATTTGTCAAACACGTACGTTCTGTCAGTGCTTTCAGCATACAAGCATGACGCAAAAAGCCATCTTCCGCGTTCAACCAGGTGCATCCACATGCTACGCACACAGGCGTCATGACTTGAGATCGCCGCCGGATGGAACGGCTCACATGCATGAATGCCTGAAGTATAGCATCAAGTAATAATACTGCCGGTAACGACATAATGTAAGGACCAAGAGTGCACCTAAAGGGCAGACAGGAGGGGCGGTGGACAGGTCCCACAAACAAGAGACTTTCATGAGGGAGTCCAGAGTTCACTTCCCCTTTGGGGGAAGTAAGTTTTTTTTTCTACACCTTACTATGTGCCTCTTTTGATTTAACCTAATCATCCGTGACTTTCGAACTAATTCGAACCATCTTGACAGTCGTCATTGGTTGTCATGTGCTGTTGTATGAATATAAGGTCTGTGTTGCTTCATCCCACAATGTGTATTTGTTGACATCACAATAATGGCCTCATGGAGCACTATCAGCTGATGCAGAAGGATACCTAAAATGTCATAAGAGTTCTGCCTGTGATTTGTGCAAGTATTTGGCGTGGGCAATATTACTCTATACCAGGGTATATAGAAATTCCAAAGGCATGTTTTTCAAAACTGTCATAAATACAGGCACTCCTCTTTCTTTTTAAGTCATTGTATGTAGTGCACAGCATGCACCACCTAACAGTGGCATTTTGTGTCTTTTAAGTTTGAATGAAGTGTGTTTTATGATGAGTTAATACAGTAATTAAGCCTCGTCAGTCTTCAGCAACAGAGAGAAAGTTGAATTTAAAAGGTTGTATTTCTCTGTTTAATGATGACAATAGGTATTACTATATTAGAATATTATTTTCCTTCACATTTGTAGGTTTCTATTAAATATTTTAAGTCTGAAAAGCTGAAAGTAAGTAACACGCTCACTGGGGGTGTTGGCACCGCACACTTTCACCGTCAAATACCGTATACCCCAGTGAAATTTCAGGAAGGTAGAGGTGTTTCTGTACACAATGCTAGTCACTTGGTTATGGCACTCCATGTAGGCTGTACATGCCTGCATCATACCCCCTGCTGTTATGTGCTGGACTGCCTCTAGGGCATCTCTGCACAGCCTGCACCTGGGGCTCTGCCTGGTGAATATATATGTGTGTGTATATATATAGATATATATATCTCTCTATATATACACCTTGTTTTTTGGGTTTTTTGTTTGTTTGTTTACTTAAAAAAAAAAAACCTTTTCTCCTCTTTTCAGGTAACTTTCCTTTAACTTTTTACCAACTTCTTGCTTATTTTTGAGCCATGTTGTTAAGTTGCTCTGCCTTCTCCCCATGTTTTTAGGGAAATCAGTGCCATTTTCTCATATTTGAAAGGGTTGAATCCTTTTTTTGTATTGCTGGTAAAGCGCTTTGAATAACCTTCGTGTATGATAATGCTTTATAAATAAACTTGCCAGTACTTGTACATGTTAATACATTTTGTGGACAAAAACTCCCTTCACAAGACTTACCAAACCCAAACATGTTCTCTCCTTCATACACTCTTCCTCTCACCTGAACTCCGGTGCAGAGTTGCTCTTCAGTCCGTAGAAGCCCGCAGACAAGGTCAGCAGCCAGTACGGCACAAACGCCCCGTGTTCACACTCCAGGTACGGCGCCGACCACTTGATCTGGTTTTTGTCCAGCAGGTAGCTCCCACTCCCGGTGCCCGACGTCTCCGGGACTCTCCTGTGCGCGTGCGGTCTCCTCCCGTCCCTAAACTCATTATACCACTCCGCTTCGGGGCTCCTGCTCCTCAGGTGCCGGTGCGCGGAGCCGGACAGGTCCTGCAGAACCACCTCCTTCTCGGTCCTGGTCGCCTGGAGGAAAACGTGGGGGCCCGGCGTCAGCGCGTCCGCGTGGAAGGTCACCACCGCTCTGTGGATTTTAGGGTCCCCCTCGAGGATGCTCTGGACCAGTGCGTGGTACCAGTGTATGTCCCTCCGCGCGGTCTGCTCCCGGGACCTGTTGGCCTGAAGGATCATGTTGAGGAAGTTTGTGGCGTGCGCTACGGTGTCCAGGATGCTGTGCAGGGAGTAGTGGGAGGCGACGTGCAGGCCGCCTCGCAGGCTGCTCAGCTCGTACCTCCGTGAGCAGTTGACCTGCCTCAGCGCAGAGGAGTCCCCGGTGTGCAGGAAAGCGGTCACCACCCTCGGCAGGTCCTCCTCAATTTTGTGCGCCACCACGGCGCGCTCGGTGGCCGGCAGCGGGGAGAAGGTCGGGTGGTGGGGCGGCTCCCGGTTGATGTTTTGGGTGCTGAACACCGGTGGGTTCTTGTCTTCGCGCTCATTATCCGACCACTCCACGTACCCGTAGTTTGATCCCAGCACGAGCCCTGTTTGCAGGAGCAGCGGGACGACCAGGAGAGCCATATCGTTTCTCTTTTTAAAGGCACAGAGAAGAAACCACTTGGCAAAGTGAGGCGAGCATCATCAAAGCTCTTTCTTCAGCTCGATTAGAAACACTTTAAGAAGCACAAATCTGAAAATCTCACCATCTGTCCACTTCTCATCCTGTGCATTGTGCAAAAAAACACACACTCTCCGGATATTTTTTACACCACTATCTGATCCTCCAGCCTCCTAACTCACACACACTGACTCCTCATCAGTCCGCAGTCCATTCACGCGCAGCGACGTTTATAACCGCGGTCTCCCGTCTTTTACTCCTTCCCGGAGAAATCCATGTGAGAGGAGTAGGATGACGAGGAGCGGTGCAAATTGTTCTTGAAGTTCCGTCCCTCCCAGTGAAACCCTAATAGGCCACCTAAGTGTCGCCCACCGGAGTGTGTGGCTGATTCCCGCTGCCAGTCTGCACGAGGTGGGCGGAGCGTGGAGCTGTCCGGTGCTGAAAGTAGCGCCCGTAGGAAGAGGAGCGAGGATGGAGGTGGTGATGGAGGGGTGTCAGTGACGAGGATGGAGGAGCAGTCTGTCGATTAGATTCAATCCAAAAGTAGAACAGAATGGTGTGAAGAAAAAAAGACGAAGAGAAAGCCCTTCTTACAGTTCGCAGTATGGCCAAAAGTATGTGGACAGCTAAACAGCTCCTTAACCCTTAACCCTTTGAAACCTGGATCTACATCAGGTTTATTGTGCTGCGTTCAGACGGCATTCACAGGCATACCTGAGAAATTTGGATTGATTTCTTTTGAAAACATGGGGGAAAGGGCAATAAGCATCTTGGCAAGAAATGTCCTGAAAATTAAGAAGAAAAAAAAGGTGAAAAGAAAAACGACTTGAAAATTAGCCTTGGGGAGATTATTTGATATTATCCAAAGAAAGGAAAAATGTACAAAGTACTATTTACTATGTTTACAATTCTATATTTAAAATGATTTCACAGCTCTTTTAAAAATTATATTTTAATTTTTGCACTTTTTAAGGTATTTTTCTTCTCTTTTTTAACTTTTCTTGTTTTGCCTATGTTCAGGTAATTTTGTTTTTACAAAGTTCTTGCTAAATTAAAGTTCATTTCTTTTGAAGTTGCTCAGGGCCTTCCTCCCATATTTTTGAAAGAAATCGAGCCAAAGTTTCAAAGAAATAATGGAGCAGCTTGTGTAAACACAGCAGTGTTTATTTATACTGTAAATGCAGCAATGTTCAGGCAGCCAGAAACAAAAGTATATTCACCTTCAGCTGAGTTGGTGCAGAACTGACAGGATGTGGAGGAGTTACATAAAGGCGTGCATGATCAGAAACCTGGCCGTTGTTGTTGATGGTTTTGGTTCATGAAGCTGACGTATGTCAAAACTTTGTGACTATATTGGTGCATATTTGTAGCATTTCCAATGTGAAGAATGTGTAAGTGTAGCATGGTGTAGCTTCTGCTGCATGATTATGAAGTTTTGATTTGACTGGCCGAGGATCAAAACAGTGTTAGACTAGACTACAAAGTAAATCTCTACAATGAAACTGAATACTAAAAGCAGCATTATTTTTTATGCTAATTGTTCATTCAAACCTTTATTTAAGACTCATGAAATCAATTCATGCCGAGCACGAACAAAGGCATTAAAAACAATCAATAAGCAAACAAATAATATTAAAATAGAAAGAAATTCAAGCAAAATAACAAACAATAACAGCAGTGTAAATAGCTAAAAAATAAAAATACAGGATAACAAACGTGTAATGTGTCGAAGTATAATTTAAAACATTTACAATCAATTAAAAAAATATCTGAAATAAAGCATTTGAACAGCAGTAATGGTGGAAGAGTGTCCAAGTTATAGCTCTTTTGCAGATTATTTCATGTATAAGGTGCACTGTAAGAAAATAACATTTGTCCTAGTTCAGTTCTTATTTGGGGAATGTGGAACAACAAGCTATACTGCGAATGAGTCACAAGATTATGTGAGTGAAGAGTTAAAAGGCATGAAATATAGTGAGGGAGCATCTCTTTCAAAGCTTTATAGATGAATAAAAATGTATATAATTTATTGAAATTTGATTTCGAACTTCATAAACTGCAAGAATCACAAGACATGCTCTGTTAAGTTCTTTCCGAAACTAAAACATTTGTTAAGCCTTTTTTCAATGGAACTATGGGACCTAGTGTGAAGGAATGCACATACAAGAATAGAGGTGTCCACTTACTTTTGGCCATACAGTGTTGGCCTATATATTGTATAGGAAGACACAGTTAAAGGGACAATTCACACCAAAATGAAAAAGATATTTTTCTTCTTACCTGTAGCGATGTTTTTGGAAACAGCTGTTGTGTTTTACAAATATACTTTTTTGGGAGTGAAATGTCCCTTTAAACAGGCAAACAGTGAGTATGGGAAATGTGAGCAGAGAAGTTAGAGGAACATTTGTGTGTCACCTGCCTCTCTTACTCATTCACACTGGTGGAGGTTGAGCATCCCACTCTGTGTAGATACTTCATGACTCCATCTGTTGTTGATCATTAAAAAACAAACGCGCAAGCATTGTTTTGTTGTCGTGCTTGAGTGTTTATGTGCACGTGTCCGTCTCGGTCTGCTCTGACATTCTCCAGGGAACATCAGGAGTCAGTCCTGGACTGTAAATGGACGTTGTGGTGTGCGGGCCCGCCCGGGGTGACTCGCAGGCCGTTGCCATGGCAGTGGAAGGTGACGACCGCAGAGATCTCCCCATGCTGCAGCCGCTGATGAGGATGTAAGTCTGTCTGCAGCCCTGCAGCATTTACAACCACATATTCACACACTGATCAATCTGAGCCAAATCAGCTTTATATTTGGACATGATGGGGAGAGATATTCATGAGCAGAACACATAATACTGACAAGAAAGTACCTCTAAATCACATAAATCTCTTTCATTCATTTTGTACATTGGCTGAAATGACTAAGCAGCCTCAGGGCCCCATCTTAAAAAAAAGGTGTGTGTGTGTGTGTGTGTGTGTGCTGGAGATGGTGAATTAGGCAAAGGAAAAGAGACAAGCAGTGCGAGAGCATCAGAGGGAAATTGAAGCAACTGCCTGCCCCATCTATTTCATCGTCTTTTACAAGCTGCACTGCCTCCCCTGGCCCGATGAATATTTGATAGGCATTTGCTGCTTCATCTGCATGCTTTACAACTTGAGTCCGTACAACCGCAACAGTGGTACAGAGGCTGCTGTACCAGCCGTTCTGTCACCCACGCTCTCTGTTCTCCCAGAGGTTCCTTTAAACTTCCTCAGAAAAGAGCAAAAGAAGAAAAAAGGCTCATGAGCAAAAGGGTTTCTCTCCTCTGATTCAGTGTTTTTTTGTTGTTGTTGCACATGCAGGAATCTGCCCTGCTGCCGCACCCATGCAGGGAGCTGCGTTTGAACTGAAACAAGTGAAGTTATTGAGATAACCAACAGGAAAGTGACAATGTTGTGCTTTTAGGGCTGTTTTTTTGTAATGATAATGAAGGCATTGTTTAATGCCCTGAATCTTGAGTTTCAGGGGCTTAAAGGGACAGTTCACCCCCAAAATCAGAAGTTCATAGTTTTCCTCTTACCCATAATGCTATTTATCAGTGTAGATAGTTTTGGTGTGGGTTGCAGAGTGTTGGAGATATCAGCTGTAGAGATGTCTGCCTTCTCTTCAATAACTAGTTGGCATTTGGCTTGTGGTGCTCAAAGCATCCAAAACCAAATTTAGAAAAGTCAACAGCAATGTCTCTTTCCAGAAATCATGACTCCGTGCCTCAGGATAGTCCACAGATCTTGTCATGAACAGTTTTATGTAGGAACTATTTTCTTGTATTGTCCATAGATGTATGCTTCCTCCTGTGTGGTGATACAGTTGGCAGGTTTTGTTCAGTGAAAAGGAAAATAATCCTTCATGAAACTGCTGAAGATAACCAACAGCCCTTGTGAGCAGTTTTGTGTAGGAACTATTTTCTGTCTTCCAAACTTTACCCATTAACCATATTACCATGTGGAAGGAACATGGTTTACTGAACATGCCTACTGGTAGGTGCAAATGACCACAAAGAGATGCAAAAGAACTGCAGAGAGACTCAAAATGACCTAAAAATTACATAAAACAACCACAAGGAGAAGCAAAACGACCACAAAGAGAGGCAAAAGAACTGCAAAAAGACTCAAAATGACTACAAAATGACATAAAACAATCACAAGGGGACACAAAATGACTAAAAAGACAAAAGAAATACCTCAAAAGTGCAAAACCACAAGACGATGCAAAACAACAAAGAGACACAAAAAACACCACAACCGCCCGTCAACAGTAATGTCTCTTTACAGAAATCATGACCCGTTTACTCAAGATAATCCACAGAACTACTTGTGAGCAGATTCACGTAAGAACTATTTTCTTCCTACAAAACTACATCCGCCAACCGTATTGCAAAGTTTTATAAAACCACCATGGCATAAGAAATTATGATGGAAACATTAATAATGGACCTTATTTGCAGTTCAAGGTGTCCACAGTTTTAGTGGACACCTTGAAGTCTCTTGGTCTATGAGGAAATGCTTTTTGGGCTGCAGGGCAATTTATTTGCTGCAATACCACCAGTGACCACGGCGAAAAATGTGACGATTGCCCTCGACTTCCATCATATTGGAGAAAAGGCAGACATTTTTTATAGCAGATATCTCCAACACTTGACATCTCACACTAAAACAATCTAGACTGAGAAATTGCACTGCAGGTAAGAGGTGTTTTCAATTTGGGGTGAAATGTCCTTTTCAAACTTTCCACAGCTTTTATGGAGCCATCTGTCTTGACGGGATTTGAATATTTATGATTCATGTTGTTTATGTGCTCTTTCACCGAGAAAGTTTACTGTCATAACAGCATCTTCTGATGTTAAAAGCTTCGGTTTCAACCACAGCTCTCCATCTGTGCTAATGTAGAGGCTGTCAACAACATCAAAGCTCCTTAAGTGGGAAATAATTTTATATTTCGGTTGTCGTGCAGCTTCAGGAAGTGCCGTAAGAACGTCAGAGTTTATGGTTATTGACTTGGTTTTCTCCAAGTTTGATGGAGTAATTTCCCCTTTAATTAAGAAAGAAAGTGGTACAAAGTGAGACTTCACTATTGTCAAAAAAAGACAAATGCCAGACTAAAATAATCATGAAAGAAAGGAAAAAAAGATTTCCTTTGAACTTTTTGAAACCTGGATTGGTGTCAGTTTTCTTGTGCTATGTTCAGATGCCTTTAACAAGCTGTTTAACCCTTTCTTAACATGATTTGAAAATTGGTTTGATTTATTTAAAAAAAACATGGGGGGAAAAGTGATGACCCACTTGGAAAGAAATGCCCAAAAAATAGTATAAGAAAATTACCTGCAATTTCATTTTTAAAAAGAGGGGAGTATTGATAGAAAATTGTTATTTTTCAAATATATATATATATAAACTTTTACTGATTTCTTGCTAATTTTTGAGCCATTTTCTTGTTAAATCCCCATTTACAAAGGGGGGAAGGATTAATAGAAAATTCTTGGTCATTTTCTTTTTGTTTTTGCTTTCCTTTTTTGGTTTAATTTCAGGTAATTATCCTGTAACTTTTTTTTACTGATTTCTTGCTCATTCTTGCTGATTTCTTGCCATGTTTATGAAAGAGAGAATATCCATCTGCTCAGGTTTCAAGGGTTAAAATTATCTGTTTAAATCAACTGGTCCATTTGGTTTGGAGATACATCTGCAGATAACTCGTCTCACAGTAAAAATCTCCTGAACAATGAAGGAATCTAAAGTGGGACTTTGGGTGGTTGCAACCTGCAAACATCACCACCAGATGCCACTAAATCCTTCAGACTGCTCCTTTTATTGGTCTCCTGCAGATTTAGCGATGAAAAATGTCGAGTGTTGCTCTTGGTAATAATGTCCAGTCATACCTGGCATCAGTACCAGTGCCTTGGTCCAGTACTAGTCCAGTATTAGTTCAGTTTCTGTTTACAACAGCTGTTATACTGACATCTCTCAGCTGGAAGTACTGTTAAAACCTGATACAGTCTGTGTCTAATAGAGCAACAGCAGCCTTAATTAAGTCATGCAATTAATCCAATTAGAGCCTCATCGCGTTTTATGTTTGTCGCAAACTGCTGCACAGGTGAGTTATTATCAGGCACCAGATGTTTGCACGGACAGTCTGACTGGTTTTGTTGAAGTTTTTTCCATTTATTTATTTATTATATGTATGCATATGTGGTATATATACAATGTACAAACTAAATCAGGCATAAAACAAATAACATCAACATAAACAATACAGGATTGCTGATAACATCAGTCGCAATGAGAGACAAATGACATTGTTCAAAATAATTATACATAAATATATATAAATAATATCGACACATAAATATCTAGAAATTGCATCATAAATTAAATGAGACCGAAATACACAAAACAAAAAATCTAACTTTTATGAACTTCAGTGATATATGACAGTGACAAAGCAGCAAAGCTTTTACTGTTTAACCCTTTGACACCTGGATCAACATTAGTTGTCTTATGCTGCGTTCAGATGTCTTTCACAAACATTTAAATTTCTGAAATCTAAGAAAATTGGTTTGATTTCTTTCAAAAACACAGGAAAAAAAACATAATTAGGAACTTGGCAATAAATGTTCCATAAACTTAAAAACGATAATAGGAGACAAGGAAATGATCTGAAAAATAACTGGGGGATTATTAGACTTTTTTTTTTTTTTTTTTTTTAAGTTTTTAAAAAAAGTCCAGAAAACTGCATTTATAATTTTCTTAATTTTTTCTCTATCATTATTTTAAATATAATTTTTTTTTTCTTGAGGTCATTTTCTTGTTTATTGGGGGATTTTTTTTTTTGGTTTGTTTCTTTTTTTCTGAGTGCATATTATCAGGTATTTTTTTTGTAACTTTTTATTAATTCCTTTTTTATACTCTTTATACTATTTGTTAAAACGAGTCCCTCACAGCAGTTGAGCTCCTTCTCGCAGAAAACAAAAAAACAAAAATGCCAATCTCTACAATTGCCACTCTATGTCTTTTTAAGAAGTTCTTGCTCATGTTTGGGTCATTTCTTGTCTCCTTCCATCTTTTTCGAAGAAATCGAGCATATTTACTCAGCTTTCAAAGGGTTAATGACAACCACGCGTGAAGGCTTGTATCTGTATGCATCAGTGCTCGTGTGCGTTTTGCAGGAAATTATGGGCCTGTTTCATGGTGAAACATGACAACCTCACCTACGTTATATCCTCAGATGTCTGAAAGGCCCATCTGACTGCACACCTAGCCAAAATCATCCCCATATAAACCATCCCTGGAGAATTATTGTGTGTGTGTGTGTGTGTGTGTGTGTGTGTGTGTGTGTGTGTGTGTGTGTGTGTGTGTGTGTGTGTGTGTGTGTGTGTGTGTGTGTTTTTTTTGAAGGAGGCTTCATGACTTGTCTTGTACTATGCAAGCAAATCCAGGATGAACAGACAGGTGTGAAATCATCCTGTCAGGAGAGAGAAAAGAAAATATCCTGCGAATATAGGTGATAGCTGAGGACTATATTCATCCTGTAAGATAACACGTGCCGTCACACACTCACATGCAGAAATCACAGACACATGTCTGTCTGTCTGTCTGTCTGTCTGTCTGTCTGTCTGAATGTTACCTTCCTCAGATCGGTGTGATCAGACAGGATGGGCCTCATGGGGCTGGATGGGCCTCAGTCTTTGCTACCCTCTAGAGGAGGCTTGTGTCCCCTCTTTAGTTTCCAGTCAGGCCCATCCAGGAGTAAAAATGCAATTATATCCAGTAAACTATATTCATAATTATCTTAATTACATATCTTAAATTAGTTTACAAAATTATTATGACTTTGAAGATTTTTTTTCCAGGTAATTTCTCGCTTTGTATATTTTTTGGTCTGTACTTTGTTGTTTATTTATTTAGCGTTTTGGGGGGCAGATTTCTGGGTCATTTCTTCTTTTGTTGCTCATAACCTTCTTCTCCATGTTTTTAACACAAAAGCCAACTTGGCCGGGTTTCAAAGGGCTTAATGAATACTTTGATTGTATTCTCATCTTTGCTGAGCAACAGTTTTTTTGTGAAAGGATTAAAAGCTCGTCCCATATCGACGCCTGTCCCAAATATGATGAGGTCAGTGATATAAGCAAATAGTAGCCAGGCCTATTAATTGAGTTTTCTATTTTTTATTTATTTATTTTTATTTTTTCATCTTTGTCTCTGTCTCTGTTTAATCTATATTTGCACACACATATATATACAGTATATATGTATATGTGTGTGTGTGTGTGTGTATATATGTATGTATGTATGCATGTGTATATATATATACGCAACATATATATATAATACATAATATATTTAAATAAATAGTCTTTGTTACCCAGATAAGCAGTATTTGTTATCAGTTTTGTTAATTTAACTTTTTGTTTTATAAATGCTGAAAAATCTTTTTCCATTGTTTTTGTATGCATATGTATTTATTTATATATTTTTATCTTCTTTGTCTCTCTTTATTTACACAAACACACGTATACTATGTATATATGTAATGTAATTTTTTTTTATTTGTTTGTTGTTGGATTTGTGCATTTAATGTAAAAATATGTCAGAAATGTAATTTGAATTAAGTTAAAATTTGAATGTTAACTTTATCTTTTTCCGTCGTTTTTTTTTTTTATATAAATTTTTTAAAATCTTTTTTTATTTATTTTTTGTGCGTCTGTTATTTTCCGACAGCACTCAAACGCAGCCTGACTGTAACCGTTCATGACGTCACAGGAAGTGGATGTAGCAGTTAGCATCTCGCTCTGAACTGACCGGCAGCAAACTTACATAACTTTCACGCAGATAATAAGGTAATGTGTAAAAATGTTAACTTTGACAATCTTTCCGTCCACTTACGACTCGTCTATGGTGGTCAAGCTCGCGGTCTGTGTCACATACAGGTCGACATTTAACGTCAAACCGACGCCTGTCGTTGTAAATAGTTAGCATAGCTGATGCTAGTTAGCCTCTGCTAATAACTGTTAGCTAACGTGAGTTAACTGGTTTCAGCTCGGTTTTGTTTTAAAAAGCAGTCTGAGTTTTTCGCGATGTTAAAACCGAATGAAAATAGGTCATTTAAAGGTTGTTTTCTCGTGTAATCACCATTGCAACGACTTTAGGTAAAATTTGTTAATTTTATTCATGTTTACTTTTGTAATGATGACTAAACTAACCACATGATGTAAGAGGAGCAACACATCAGCTGCTGAGGAGGAATTTTGGGTTTAATTTAAGTTCTCATGTTTTTAATTACTATAACATCAATCATGATTTTACCTTTAACGATTAAGTCTGATCTTACAAGGACAAAAGTAACAAATATTTGAATTATGTTGTTACTTTTTTTTTTTTTTTAATTTTAATGGGGATTTTTTATTTTACCCATAAACAAAAAAATGAAGGTTCACATCCCCCTTTCTATTTTGTCTTAAATAATTTCAACTTTTTTGTTCAAACAAATTACAAAAATAAGTAACAGATTTTAAACTATTACAAAAATTATCCAGTAAAACCTCAGATGTGATATGAATTTGATTTATTTTGGTTTGCTTGCTTTTCTTTCTGTCACTGTTAGTTTTTTTTTCTTTAATATGTTTTATTGATTGTGTCAATATTATTATTATTATTATTTTTTTTATTATTATTATTAATTATGCTCTGTGTAAAATGCCAATTATCTGTGCCCACATGTATGTTTTTGTTTGCCTCACATATTTAGTATATATTTTAGTCAAGTAAAGATGTGGGGGGAAAAAGTCAGCTGCTGAGGAGTAACTTAAATTTTCTTAAAAATGAAACTTAGATAAGGCAGTACTAGACCCCACCACTTTTATTAGTATGAAGGCCTGGAAGTATGAATGGGGTTTGTATCTTTAATGTTGTAGGAAATTACACAGAGATTGAATGGAGAGTATAGAAATGAGAATACTATTAAAACTGAAAATCAAAAAAAAAAAATCAAAAATCAGTGAAAAACCTTTATATAGAGGTTGTTTTCTCATGTAATCATCATTGCAGTGTATCTTCATGTAATATTTGATAATTTTTTGTTATATTTGCATGTGTAATTGTGACTAAAATAAGCGGTATTGGTATTTAGCTTGTTCAAGATTAAAAATCAAACCAGTAAAGCAAAATGTGTAATGTGACGAGTGTTAATATGGAACCAAGTATGCACATATAAACTGTTTCTTTTGTACATTTGGAGATATAGGTCATAAAAAAATAAAATGTTAACACAATTGCCACCCATGAAACTCAAGATGTGAAAATGTATCTGTAAATGTACCTTGCATTGTTTAAACTTAAGTTAGTCTCATTTCTATACCCTCCATTCACTCTCTGTAGTTTGCCACAACTTAAAAAATACAAACACCATTCCCACTTCCATACATAAATTAACAATCAATTTCTTTGATGAACTGTAATTTACAAAAAGTTCAGTGTAATATGCACACTTTTTTCATTAAATAACTCTATCAGCGATCATTGAAATATAACACAGATACAGATAATCTGCAAAATGCCAAATATCAGATCCAATAATCCAACAGGCTGATATTCTGTTGATCCCTACTGGAAATTAACCAGTATTACCTAAAGTTACATTAAAATGATGACTACACGAAAAAACACTGTATCCCATTTTCTGTATTTTTAAAATCTCAAGATTTTTAGACAACCATTTCCTGTTTTTTGTCTATTTTGAATGCACTGAATTGCAAATAATGGCACCTAATTTAAGCCACCATTCCTGAAAGTTGCGTTTAATGACTTGTCTGTTAATTGTAGCTCTTACAGCAAATACTTTTTGCCTTTTCAGAGACGCTATCTTTAAGGATTGCCACATGGATTCTCCTCGGCAAACGAAGAATCTGGGTCGAGAGCCAAAGCGCAGCCAGAATCAGTCGAGCACTCCTCCTCAGAAAGACGCCTATGCCAGGCTCCTCAGCCAGCACTGCAGCAGCAAGTTCAGTCAGTATCTGGAGCAATATGCAAAGGACACAGCTTTTCAAAGGGAAGGAAATGGGCCAAGCACACTTTTCAAAGCCCAAAGTGACAGGCAGAACATACCACAGCGAAAAAGGGACCAGGTGCCATATGATTTCTCTGATTCGAGTGACTTCTCCCCCTCCTCCATGAAAAGCAGAGGAGAGGAGAGTTCTCTGTCTTTGTACATGGAGAAACTAAGCAACCGCAGCGCCCAGCAGGACTGCGAGAGGAAGCAGGGTGTGTCTGACAGACAGCGATGGGGACAGAGGAGGGACACGGCCACCAGCCACGATGGGGACGTCGAGTCCGGCGAGGAGCTCAGCTCTTTCAAACCCGATGATTCAAAGAAACACCAGAAGCAGCAGAAGAAAAACAAGGACTTAAAAGAGACTGACTCATTTGTTGGATGTCCCCAGTCCCCGAAGAAAGCAGGCACAGTTGGACAGGAGCAAGACAAGATGAAGAAGTCAAAGAAAAAAAACATGCCAAAGCAGCCAGAGGAGGAGAAAGGCAGAGAACGGTTTGACACTCAGATGTCAAGGCCAAAGTCCCCTCATGATAAAGACAAAAAACTGCAGCAGCCCAGAGGTAAACTCAAGGTTTTCTTTAATTCTCAGCAGGTTTATACACGTTATTATTATAATAACCAGGGAATCACCAGAAGCCCCACAATACAATATTATCACTTTACTTATACTTTAGTCAGGATAAAATATTATCCGATTTTAAACATTTAGCAATATGCTGAATATTGTGATAATATATATTAGAATATATTGTGATTTATTGCCTTTTTTTATTGTAAATTATGCCCTTAAAGATAAAAATAATCAACATCAGTTCTATCTATTCAGATAAAGTTTCTCACTTCAGTAAGTTTTTTTTTTTTGCAGAAAGAGGAATCTTGTGAACTGAAAAAGCATGCGATTTAATCTGTATTTTCATTATTAAGTTTTATAATTAAAAAATTGATCCTTGGGGTCTATGTATCAATGCAATATTACCACATAAAATATCGCAATATTATGATGTATCAGTTTTTCCCCTACCCTAATAATAATAATGCAGTTTTTTTTTTATTTCTTTATTAGGAACCAGTACAAATTACAAATATGTTCAGTGTTTTTGTTTTTTAACCGTCCCAGCCCTCTTTGTGGTGTAATAGAACAGAAAACAAAGTGCCACCTTATATCAAAACCCCACCCAAAATATCTCCTCCACCTAAATAAATGATAATAGTTAAAAAATTAATAAAACAAAGATTAAAAAACTGGGATAAAAACACTATAGAAAAGACTCACACCAAGAAATTAGATTACAGGATCAGAGGAGGTCCAGAGAGCTAAGAGTATTTACATAGGAAATGTCGCAGATGATCCTCTCAGGGAATATTTCATCTTTTCTAATGATAAAAAGGATATTAAATCAGACAACCAAAGGAGGATTAGGCCTTTTCCAATGTAATAACATGTCTACGGGCAAAGATTGAAGCAAAAGCAACAATTTCTGAACATTTCAAATAATGCAGTTTTATATATTAGATGGTTTGTGGTGGATTAAATCAATGACTTAAATCTTTTTCAGCTTCAAGTGCCAATTCACCTGCTGACAAGAAGAACAAAGGAGGCAGGGGATCAAAGAAACTAGTGTTTGAATCCTACATGACATTTGAGGAGGTTTCGCAGGGCGTTAAAAGAGGAGAACTCATTCAGGTACAAACCCGGAGTCAAAGTTCCTGAAGCTGTAATAAAATCTAAAGTGAAAATGGATGACATTACTCAAAGTGATCAAACTATTAAATCTCACAAGAAACCGGTGGTTTCATTTCTAAATTCTACATGCTTTCTCCACAGGGACCCTTACGAATCAACCCAAAGAAATACCATGAGGCTTTTGTCCCCTCTCCTGTAAGTTCAACCCAGAATGCATTTGACACATATTTAGCTGCCTCAACAACTTGATTCATTGATTTGATGGGTTCTTATAGCTGAACTTGTGTGTACAGGATGCTGCATGATAAAAATTAAGGATGCACACTAATTATCGGACCGATAAAACACAACAAGAGAAACATTTAGCGACTTATTTAGATCAGTGAACAAGGAGGAAATATACTGTCGAGGGTGGCCCTTGGCGTAGGAGATATACGAGGTCACCTAGAGCGACACGCTGGATGGGCGCCGCTGGTCGTGCTAAAAAAATTAAATAAATTAAAAAAATACCCGATAATAATTAGCTGTGCCTGTTAGCACCCTTTCTTTGTGTTCTGCCTTGAAAATAATGAATGAACAAATAAAAGGAGAAATAATCATAAACTCATTCCCCCGCTGGTGTCTCCGCCGGTGTCCGGCCCGGTCTCTGTCTCCGCCGGTGTCTCTGAATGTCCGCTCCGCTCTCATTGTCCAACAGGTGATCTCAATCTTTTTTCTAGGGCACAAAAATGTCTCAATCCGGCCCTGATACTGTCATTTATTAGCATGCTCGCTGCTCACAGTAACCGGTGTAAGCGGCCGTCGTCTCCCCTCTCCCTCCTTCTGCTCCGTGTGTGTGTGAGGGACATGAGAGGACATAATGAGAGGACACGCTGGACGCGGTTTGAGTTCAGGTGTAGTGAGTGTCCAGTTCGGTTATGCTGAATGAATAAACTGATATCTGATGTTTGATTCCTTCCAACAACAAGCAGAACAGCATGTAAATCTGCAGAGATCACAGCAGAGCTGTTACTTAGGGACTGTTCTGTAGCTGCTGCTTCCTGACATTTTGGGGAATGTTCCTCTCTATAGTTTCTCTATAACTCAAACACAATATTATTTTCGGCATTATTTTTTGTACAATTCAAGTTGACATAAGAAGATAAGGGGAAAAAAAACAAAAGTAAAAATGACATTGGTTTTGCTCTTGAAAAATATGACGATTTTCCAGCCTTTTGTCTGAAATGTAGTTTTGCAAATTATACACCTGTACTCACCACATCTCAGCCTTTCTTACCCTCAGGTAATAAAAAAAAACAAACAAAAAGAAATGATCGGTTATCGGTATCTTATCAGTCACGAGAAACTGGAAATTATCAGTTTATCGGTATCGTTTGAAATAATCATTATCGTGCATCACTGATAAATAAACCTCAGCCTGAGATTTAATCGTATAAGTCAGTGCATTAACGTGTTTTTAAAGGTTAAAAAAGTAAAAGACAGGCAGGAGTAAGCTTTCTTTCTTTTTCATTTTCGCAGGATGACACACGGGATATATTTCTTGATGGGATCGTAGCTCGCAACAGAGCACTCAATGCAGACATTGTTGTGGTGCAAATCCTCCCCCGGGAGCAGTGGAAGGTACACAATGCTCACCTTTCCATGCACAGTGTAGTTTTAGTTCGTAAGCCCCATGTTTTAAACTGTGGCATCAGCTTTTAAAAAATCATGATGACGGGTGTATGTGTTTGTTAAGGTTGTGAAGTCAGATACTGACTGTGAGGGCGCCAGCGAGTCAGAGACCCAGAAGGAAAACACGGTGCGAACGGCGCAGAAAAAGACGGCACGAACGCCAAGGCCTGATGTTGTTGTGGAGGACCAGTGCAGCGACCAGGAGGAACTCATCCGAAAAGTGCAGAGCACCAACATCACTGACACAGGTACAGATGTGATGGAGATGTTGCCAATTATAATTAACATAGCAACTGTGGTATCAAATTGGAACTATTCAGTAGGTATTTTATTTTGGTAATGGAGCTGTAAGGACTGATTCAAATTGTCGATCAACAGAAAATTAATAGGCAACTATTTAGCTAATCAAGTAATTGTTTTGTTGTTTTGTTTTTAGCAAAAAAAAGTCAAACATTTGCTGGTGTCATGTTTCTTAAATGTTACAATTTGATGATTTTCTTTGTCACAGATAAAAACAAAAGACTGTCTAGATTTGGATTTTCGGACTGTTGGTGAGATAAAACATATCAAGTTAAGAAGTGACTCATACTTCTAGTTGAATATTATTTTTTATTCTAGTTGAATTTTTATTTGTGTGTCTGAAGCAATTAGTGTATATAACAAGGGATGACCCCGCCTGCAGGTGCTGCCATCGTGGGCTGGTAAAATGAGCCAGAGTTTGCTCAGTAGTGACTTGATGTCAAACCCAAGTTTATTAAGATCCATGTTGCAGAGTGTATCTGCGCTAAATTTATTAGATTGCAAAGTCTACAGGAGGCTTTAAACAGTATTTGATCTGAAGCGAGTACCGATGCACAGAAACAAAAACAAGTTATTGTTCAGCTAATATAAGTTTTCCTTTTCATGTGATGGAAACAGAGGACCCCTCAACGCCGCGGGCCAACGACGAAATACTCCAGAAGACTGCGAAAGTGAGCATTTCGCCTATCAGTTGTGCTGTTTTTCTTGCTTTCTTCTCTCTTGCTTTTATTTATAAAAATGTTCCAGATAAAAAATAACTGAAGAAACAGCAGGAGCATGATAAATAGGTTCTGTGTGACTTAATTGTATTTGCTCAAAGTTTAATATCCATCCAGCTGAAGGCCTGAGGAAAGTGTGCCAAGTAGCCGCAACAACTTAACAAATGATCTGTCTACTTCATAAATCTGCACATTTCTTGTCAGTGAAAGGCTTTTACAATGAGAAGAAACTACAAGGAGTATTTTGTTTTGAATGATTTCCTAAGATCACAAAGTTCCTCTTGGTCTTACACTTTTTCTTCGTTCTCTTGTGCTCAGGATGTTTGAATGAAAAAACTTGAATTAAAAGTCATCACTGTGCTTCCCTCATTACTGTCTGTCAGGTGGTGTACATTGTTGAAAAGAAACACTCCAGAGCCGTGACGGGCTTCCTAAAGTTCCTACCAGATAAACCTTTTGCCATGTTCTCCCCTGTCGACCACCGGGTGCCACGGATCAACGTCTTCCTCGCTGACTGTCCCCAAGACTTTCGTTCCCGCCCGGGCGACTACGCCAACACCTTGTTCATATGTCGGATTACCAACTGGGCCGCCGACAGCAACTTTGCAGAAGGGTGAGTGATATGTTCAAAGCTTGATGCAGGGAACCATTTCAACAGTTTAACAACCAACTTAAATATCTATCATAATTTTTCCTTCAGTAAACTCGCAAAGACGCTGGGCCAGGCTGGAGAAATCGAGCCGGAGACGGAGGGCATCCTGACCGAGTATGACGTCGATTTCTCCGAGTTCTCAGAGGACGTGTTAGACTGCTTACCCAAAAACCTGCCCTGGACCATCCCGCCTGAGGAGATGAAGAAGAGGAGGGACCTGAGGTAGGACTGTGGAGCCCACACATGCTTATATGGCTCTATATCCCTTTCTGTTTGGATGTGTTTTATGTGTGTTATGTTTTTTGAGTGGCAACATGCTAAAGATCCAGCTGTGCACAAGAGAAAAACATGAGCTCTATGGACCCCCAAAGCACTCATATATACAATAAGCACCATAACATTACTTCAAAGCTCTCAGTGCAATACAATCTCAGGTTAGAGAGGAGAGCAGTTCTTTTTCTATTTTTATCGATCATTTTTTGATGGAGAATTCACTTCACCCATGTAAGGAGCCCTTCACAAGATGAAATAAACATTGTATTCTCTTTGTTCAATGTTGCTGTTTTTCAAACGAAGTTAATGTTGTTTTGCTGATTTATTATGGTCCTTTTCCCCTTATAACAAGCACAAAGAAAAAGAATTACTATCAGGATGCTGATGTCTCAGTACCTAACTTACTAACTAGCAAGCTTATGTTGCATTATTTTGCTGATTTGTGCATGACGCATTTCAACATATTTCCATTTTGAGTTCCCCTGTTTGATAATATGTCACGCTTAAATTTGAACTTAAGTCCAACAGCAAAGTAGCAACACTTATAAAAACAAAAGATCACTTGATTGATTGATAGCATGAAACTCATGTTGTGAGCTAATAGGGAGCATCCATGCCTTTCTGTCAGGATCAGATACATGGCAAAAGTCATTGTGATAATGCAATTGTTGTCATTGTTGCATCTGTTTACATGAATGCCATCAACAACAACTGATGATGTATCAGGGTCTCGAGTAATTGTTCCATTTCGTTGGGGAAGATTTTAACCACCACCCCGTGTAACTCTGCTATTTCTCACCCTATTCTTTGTTTTTAAATGCTTTTTTTGGCGTTCGAAAACAAAATGCCGGGTCAGAAATAACAGATGGGATTGGACCAAAGGCTTAAGTTTCAGATGTGTATCTATGTGATTCATGAAGCACTGTTGTCTCATGTGTAGGAAGGAGTGTATCTTCACCATCGACCCTGCAACAGCCAGAGACCTGGACGACGCTCTGTCCTGTAAACAACTCCCAGATGGTAAACTACCTTCACCGTGATGATAATGAAAATCATTAACACTGATTAGAGATATAGATGGTGTTTGTACTTAGGGATAAGAGGTTGTGTTATAGATTGTCTTTTTAACAGGTAACTTTGAGGTGGGAGTCCACATCGCCGATGTGAGTTACTTTGTGGAGCAGGACAACACTCTGGATGCCGTCGCCAGTCAAAGAGCGACTAGTGTGTACATGGTTCAAAAGGTGAGCGCTCCTTGACTCTTAAAAATATTAAAATACGCTACTTTGCATTGTGTCATGCTTGAAACTGCTAGATGATCTGACCCAATTTTGTCGCATTATACAGCTTTTTTAAAGTTTATTTCTGACTAGTGATTTCTCTGTTGTAGCTCAACAAACATATACTTTATTTTTTAAGCGCTCTATGTTTTGTTTGTCACTGCCCAGGTGATCCCCATGCTGCCGAGGCTGCTGTGTGAGGAGCTCTGCAGTCTGAATCCTCTCACCGACAGACTCACTTTCTCTGTCATTTGGAAAATAACACCAGAAGGGAAGGTATGAACATTTAAAATTCATGGACGACTTTTTATCAGCAGTCAAAGCTCGGGTTGTTTATATGTTTTGTGATTTATCTGACTGGTTCCACTTAACTGTCACACCTCCTTTAGATCCTGAGTGAGTGGTTCGGCCGCTCAGTCATCAGATCCTGCATAAAGCTGAGTTACGACCACGCTCAGAGCATGATCGAGGCCCCTGAAAAGATGTTTACCGCTGAGGAGCTTCCGCCCTGCGACCCTGAGCACCCCATCGATGAGATCCATCAGGCTGTGCTCAACCTGCACTCCATCGCCAAGAACCTCCGAGCTCAACGCTTCTCGGGAGGAGCCCTCAGACTGGACCAGGTGAGTCCTCGTTGACTTGGGGTCGACTCCAGTCTCTGTGGTACAGTTTCTTTTCATAGTTAAAGCAATAATGCGTACTAATAAAATGTCTAAAAACAAAGAGATCTATGTTATATATTTTGTTGAGTTCGCCGTCTAGCTCACCTGGTTGATCAGGCGCCCCATGTACAAAGGCTACGCTGTTGCCACAGCAGTCACAGGTTTCAATACGACCCACGGTCCTTTGCTGCATGTCTTCCCCTCTTCCTTCCCCCAAGCCACTCCTGTCCGATCAAATAATGGCAAAAAAAAGATGATTTGAGCTGGCTAACATTATTGAGTCCAGAAATAGTTTTGTTACAGAAACAGATGGAAACAACACCCAGGTTATTGAATTTGTTCGATTTCTAACCTTATTTTCTGTACGTGCCTTTTGTTTTTTGTTTCAGCTGAAATTGTCTTTCACTCTGGACAAAGAGTCCATGATGCCTCAGGGCTGCTACATCTACCAGTACAGAGACAGCAACAAGTGAGTGATAAACCTCTCAGATGTGTCTGTGTCCCTTCTTTTTGTCTTCCAGCATTAACATTAACAGGACATGACACATGCACAGTCTTTTCTTAAAATATATTTCTGTTCACTTTGTTCTGCCGTCTCGCTTTTTCACGAACATTAATAACCTTGTTCTCCAGGTTGGTGGAGGAGTTCATGTTGCTAGCCAACATCGCCACAGCCAACCACATCTACCGCAAATTTCCTGAGCTGGCCCTGCTCAGACGCCATCCTCCACCGAAGGCCAAGATGGTGGATGAGCTGCAGGAGCTTTGTGACCAGTTGGGAATCGACATAGATCTCTCCTCTGCAGGAGCGCTGCATGTCAGTACTCATAACGCAACAAACATGGATGTGAAGTACTTAAGATTTCAGAAAAAGTACAAATTATGTTGGTTTTATGAATATTTTCTGAGTGTGATCAAATTCAAGCGTCCCATTTCTTGTCCATTGTTGTATGAGTATGCTTCCCTCTCAGTGATATCACAGGGGATGTGAAGTAATTAAAGAAGCTTTTGAGTAATTTGAACATGATGTCAAAGAAGAGCCCTTTTTATTAATGATTAAAATCTCTTTTCTGCTTTTTTAACATGCAGAAGAGTCTCAACACCACTCTGGGCGATGATGAGTACACCACTGCCAGAAAAGAAGTCCTCACCCACATGTGCTCCAGACCCATGCAGGTTAGAGCTCAGCGGCCGCTGCTGACCGACACTGTCCATTTTATTCATTTGATCATTTTTTGTGGAATGAATTTGCCTTTCAAAGAATGAGTTTCTTCAAAACATGACGCCCACGGTCATTGAAAGTAAAACATGTAGCTCAGTAATAAGTTACTTTAAAGGCATGGTTAGGATTTTTCTAAGTGGGGTTGTATGAGGCACCAAATTGACCACAGTCAGTGCATTCGGTACAATATATGTCTGCTAGCATGCCTCCAGTTTGGAGGAGCAGGCTGTAGAACAGAATCAGACTTTATAGTCAATTAGGGCTTGCAGATAAAACAATAACGATATCAATCACGTTATAACTTTTCTTCGATTGAAATAAGAGACGTAGTTGATACAGTGTCGCATTCCAGCCATGTTTTGACAGACAACACGAACAGCCAATGATAATAAGAATAGCACTGCGGCGAACGTGAGACTAAAACTGAATATGTACCATTTTAACCTTTCCAGAAATATTTGTGCATATTTCTGTATTTAATGTGAATTATTGGTGTTTCCCAGATGGCGTTGTACTTCTGTACAGGCGTACTGAAGGAGGAGCATGTCTTTAAGCACTACGCCCTCAATGTTCCTCTCTACACTCACTTCACTTCACCCATCAGACGCTACGCTGACATCATCGTCCACCGGCTGCTGGCTTCTTCTCTGAGTGCGTACCTCCTCTGTTAAAATCTCTTTAGGACACACAAAAACAAACGCACACATTTAAACAAATAACGGACTGTCCTGTTTGTCCCACACAGTGCTGCGGGTGTTGTGCAGGACACAAAGCAGCCTCAGATCTCACACTGAGCTGATGCATTGTTTGAGCTGCTGTCTTTTCCATTGTTTCTGATCTCTCTGCTTCTGTCTGCTCTGACTGTGCGCGTGTCAGTTTATTTTTTTTCTTCTCATACTTATAATGTGTGTGTTTGTCCATTTTACTTGCAGAATGTGGGCCCCATTTGAGGCTGTCAACACAAGAAGTCGAAAAACAGGCATCACACTGTAATGAGAAGAAGACCGTGTCCAAGAGAGTCCAGGAGCTCAGCTCCGAGCTCTTCTTCGGAGTCTTTGTAAAGGTGGGTAGACACATCGCAACATGCTGTCAACAAGTGGGACAGACGGAAAAACATTATTATTTAAAATTTGATATAATATATTTCAAACATGAAAAAATAAAATAGAGAAATGATTATACAAACAAGCAGACAGACAAAACAACCCCAAATCAGATATCTACAATTTTTCATGATTATTTACAGAAAAAAAGAGGAAGATAAACTAGCAAAAATATAAAGTAACCAGATAAATAAACAGTAACCCTGTTAACACCTGGTGATTGTCAAACCCCTCTTTATCCCTGTACCTCATGAAAATTATGTTTTTATACATTATTTTAAAACGGTTCATGGTCGGACATTGTTTTAGCTCCACATTAAAACTGTTCCAGAGCTTCATCCCACAGACTGATACACAGAAATTTTCCCTGGTTGTACGAACGCTGTAAGTTTTGAAATGAGAATTTCCCCTCAAAATATTTGTTTGCTTTTCAAGCTTTAAGTTAATTTTTGTCGTCTTTGTTTCGGTGGCTATCATGTTCTAAAAATTACAGCTTTTACATTAAATTCTCACTCAACCACAACATAAATTAATTCTTTATGAAATGTGGTTCTACATACCTTCTGTTATCTTCACTTTACACCCCGAAGTTTTAACTAACACCAAACTCCATCTATACGCATTTTCACAATATGAGACATTTGTCATTTAAGTTCCAGAACAATTTTGTTTCACATTTCATATTATTCTGTAGTTAGAGTAATATTTTTGGCTCTGACCCTGGATGAATCTTGAGTTAAAGCTTACGTAATATCATCCTCAAAAGAAAAATGCTCAGCAGTTCATCTGGATGCCTAAAATGTCAAATAAGCCAGAGTTTAAACTCTTGATTTCCGGTCTGAACCACACTGACATTGTACTGATGTTTGTTTTATTGTTCTGCGCTCCACAGGAGTGTGGCCCTCTGGACTCTGAGGCCATGGTGATGGGCGTGCTGGATCAGTCCTTTGATGTGCTGGTTCTCAAATACGGAGTGCAGAAACGCATCTACTGCAAGGTCAGCCCCAAAACACTCATTTCACAGGGTACAGTTTCAGACCACATCCACACTAATACTTTTTATTTTCCAGTGAATTGCAGTATATGCAAACCTTTTTTGTACCATTTCAGAAAGAATCTCTGTCGATACTTACGTGCATGAAAACTCATATCACATGACCGTTTATGTGCACTGGGCATGCACGTACCGGTGTGAGCAGGAAGCAGATTTTCTACTCTTCAATTAGTGGCTTTTACACAGAGATACAGGGCCACAATGAAGACCCCCTTTTATAGAAGTCCCAGAGTTTTTAAACTAAAACAGCGTCAGCAGCGTTATCAGGTTTTTCAAGGTCTTAGGGTTTCTAAAAATGCCGGACTAGTGTAGATGCTAAAGGTCGCCAAAGTTATGTATTTTTGAGACGAAAATGTATTAGTGTGGATGCGGTCTCTGTGTTTGTGAATTTGTGTATAAACTCAATATAAAGAGAGCAATTTCACTTTCAGCTGAATATAAATATATATTTTGTGGTATAATTATTTCATGTAGTGATTTTAGATGTCGCCTTTTGTATTCTCAGAAACAATTTGGTCCTAATTTCTTTGCAGTTTCATTTTGCCGTTTACATAATGACAGATACTGTTTTGACTGTCAGTTACTTTGTAATTTATTTCGCAGTGTTTGTTACCAACGTAAAGCTCATTCAGGAGAGAAAATGTTTCTAGATTGACGGTGGTTTGACAGAAGGTCAAGTGACAGTTTCTTCTGAAACAGTTTGAAACCATTTTTGTGTCCGCCTCCAGTCTGTCGTGGGCCTGGACTCGTTCCACCATCGTAAAGTGGGGAAGAAATCAGAGCTGACTCTCGTCTGGACATCAGAAGACCCAGAGAAAGCCCCAGTAGAGCAGGTGAGAGCCGCAGACACTGAAAATGCTTCTGTCACGGTGAAGCCTGTCAGTAGGAAAACAGACATATTATTCAATATAAATAAAAATATAGGATTTAATTTCAGGGTTTTATTGGCTTATAAATCTTTTCTGTGTGACCCTAACTTTGAGAGAACCCTAAAAAAATGTTTTGATAAGTTTTTTGATAACTTTTCAATAAGTCAAAACCAAAAAAACTTAAAAACTTAAACTTAAAATGTTTTTTAATAAATGGGCGTGACGCCTTCACATTTTAACACAGTCTTCATCACAAGGAAGTGCAAAGACATTAAGCCGATTTATTAAAGTGTTTTCTAACTTTTGTAAAACCGTGTACCCTGGAATTTTTCTGTCTTATTGACAAAAAACCAAGTCTAACCTCTCCGTCCTTTTTTTGTTATAATTTTTATCCTTAAATCCAAAGAGCACCTGTTTTTGAAACTTACACATATAAAGAAACTCTCTTCAGACAAACGTATAAGAACTTCAAAACAACTAATGTGATAGTTACGAGACACAGGGGCACAACAATGTATGCAGCCCTGTTTCACAGATTATTGATTTAAAATACAAATTCTCAGAGTAACTAACAGTACAAAGATTAAAAAACAGAAAAACAAGATTACTAGCTTGTTCCCTGAATTGTTGGAGCAGCTACTCTTGGTAAGATGGTCAGAAAGTGTCTTTGGCTTTGTAAGTTGACCGACGTCAATATAATAATAATAATAATAAGAAGAAGAAGAAGAAATAGTTGCAATAATATTCTTTTTTTTCACTTACAGGTAATTTCGATCTTCACGTTAGTGGAGGTGCAGCTCAAAGCGGACGGTGCACCCTTGAAATACAGTGCGGTGCTCAAGAGGCCTGAGGATAACGAATAATAAACACGTAGATGTACTGTAAAGCACGCCGACATTGCACATTTTCTTTTGTTAATCGGTAGTTTAGAAGCAGTATTACTGTGGTAAAGCAAAGGAATCACTCATCAGGTCAGAGTCAGATTTCAATTTAATTCAAAAAACTCTTTTTGCTCTTAAATTAAAGACCCATGCCAGTGTTTTTCATGTGAGCCCACTTACTACAAATTATCCACACACACATACATGACTGCTGCTTATTCTCTAAATTATATTATTGTGATAAATATTTCTTAATTTGCTTTTAAAGGGCCTTTGCAGCCAGCTTTCCTTTGGTTTTTATTTGTTTCTGTGATATATTGAAGTCCAGATAGACCTGAAACATCAAGATCTAAGGCACAAAGGGCAAGTTCTTCAGTAATTAATAGAAACTAGAGGGCCACTCAGCGGGAGAAGACTTCTGTCAACACCAAATATCTTATCTGGCAGTGTCCACAAAAGTAAAAAATCATTAGTGTATCTACCCTGTAAGTTGGATTCACTCCAAATATTAATGGGTCTTTTTTTGGCTCGTGCTTTACACCAGTTTTAATAAAATCAGTTTTAATGGCCAGTATTTTATCGACAATCCTGCTGACAAAAACCGAAAAGAAAACACGACCTCCTTGGCGTAAATAATGGCCATCTTGAAAGTAGAAAACCTTTAAAATTGATACACACTCACAGACCCTGATGTGATGAGATTTCGCTTAAGGGACTGAAAAGATTTTGGTTGTTGGATACGATTAAGACCGGACAACTATACTTGAGACTAATGATCAAAGTAGTCACTGTTTTATGACTCTCAGGGCTGGGACACACGCTTAAACACTTCTGAAACACTTTTAAAACACAAGTTACTGGCTGTGACTTTAGTGCTTACTTCGTGCCGACGTCAGAGAGAGCGGAGTGCAGAGGTGACAGCTTCACTCACGCTTTAACCGCACTTTCAATGTGTCTACATTATTTAAAAAAAAATTATTTGAGGGCGCAAAAAATGCAGCATGTGTAGGGGCTCTTACTCACATTGGGTGATGTGTATGATTTATAGTAAGTGGTTAAAAACATTTAAACACAAGTAAATGAGTGAATTTTAAATTGAATTGTGACCTGATCTGATGGTGACAGAACTAAGGCAGCAATGACTTTTAATTTGCTGTTGATTTATTGGCCTTTATGAGGACAGTTTTGATGTGATATAACTGTTGTACACAGTCTGATGCATGAAAACTGATTTTCAGTTTAGTTTTAATTGCTGGTCTCCTGCTTTTGTTTGACGAGAGAGTTTTATTTGTGTTTGCAAAGCAATAGAGAATACCACACTACTGAAGTTTACGCAGCAGGCTAAGGTGGTTTAAATAGAAGCTGTTATTGTTTGAGTGAAGCTACATGGATGAAACAGTAAAAATGTAGCAGTAATAGTAAGATAAAACCTTTTACTATATCTGATTCATAAAGCAGGTTTATTAACCCCTTATTTAAAAAAAAAACATGCTTGGGAAAAAGGCAATGATTAACTTGGTAAAAAATGCCCTGCAAATAAAAATAGTAAAGTGACAATATTTTTTTAAAGGGTGTATCAAAAAAAAAAGCCCGTAAATTGATATTTAGAATTTGTTGAATTTTTTAAAATAATTTTAAATTATAAATTTCAAAATTTTCTGCACTTTTTTTGAGTCATTTCCTTTCGGTTTTTAATTTTCTATTTTTGCTTGTTTTCAGGAATTTTTCTCGTAACATTTTTTTAAAATTTCCAACTAATTTTTTGGCCATATCTCATTAAGTTGGTCATTGCCTTCTCCCCACTGAAAGAAATTTAACCTATTTCCCAGGTTTCAAGGGTTAATAGTTGCTTAAAAACATAATAACAGTCACCAAATGTCACCATGGAGTTTTTACATTGCCGTATGTATTTATAGTGTTTTATAAAGGAAGAGTTTTAGATTCTTCTGGGTAATGAAGTACAGCTCATAGGACTTTTCATGAGACTTTTGCTCTTAAAGCAGAGTCTCATGGATCTAACATATTGTTCTAGTCTAAACTGAGGCACATTGTTTTTTGTATTATCTGTGCAAGACGGGCCAAAGCTTAATAATTTCTCGTCTGACTGTTTTTAACACAAAACATAGGACTGACTTGAATGTGAATTGCTGCTGAAAGAGGTTGGTGGCCTTGAGATCTTAATTAATTTTCTGTTGGCTCTTTTGAGTGCTTCCAACTGTTTTTTTTTTGTATGCTCAGACTTTATTTGTGCAGCACAAAAAAACTCAATGGACCTCTTTAATATCCACTGTGAATTTCAGCCTTAATTTAATCAAGTGGAGATGAAACAGAATTTTAGTGAAGCTGCACATTTTAATATGGTTGTAGGCCTTTTTTTGTTTTTTGATTTAAACTGAGGCTTAGTCCACATGTATATAGGTATTTTTTTTCTTTTTTAAGATTTTTTTTGGCTTTTTGGCCTTTTATTTGATAGGAAAGCTGCATCGTGAAAGGTTAGGAGAGGGGATGACATGCAGCAAGGGCTGTGGGCTGGAAATGAACCCGTGGCCGCTGTGGCTGAGGCACATGGTGAGCATTTAAGTGCCCCATATTTATTTTTATTTTTTTATTATAGTTTTTTTTCTACGCATGGCCTTCCATCCATACACAAACTGTGTTTTAGGTCACTAAAACATACCTTTTGTAATGCTCCTCCCAGGGTGAAGATGTCAAGAAACTCAGTTTTCAGTGTTGTAATGTCGACAGAAAACTGAGGGTTTTTAAAGTCCGTCTTTATACACAGTCTTTGATCTACATAGGGAGCGGGTCCTCATTTTAGGAGTCCAGCATGTTTCTACAGTAGCCTAGAGTGGACAAATCAAACACCGGCTCAACATTAACGTTTTTGCATTTTTGCGTCCGCCACCAGAGTTAGCAGCTTTTCCGCAAAAGGCCGAACAGCATCAGAGAAACTCAGATTTATTATTTTATTCTGTGTTTTTACCGGTTTAAATCACTTAGTCTGTTTGTTTTGGAGAGGACGAGACCTCTGCAGATAATTCGGCTCCTAGTTAAAAATCCTCCCGAACACCGAAGGAATTCTAACCAGGAGTTGAGAGAAGTTTTAGCTTGTTGTAATCTGTAATCCTCACTGCTAGATGTCACTACATCCTTCACGCTGCGCATTAAAGTGTGTTTTCGTTTGGACGGAGATTTTCTGAGAGGCCGTACACACAGCAACAGTTCTTGCACGAAATGTTACACTTTCATTTCGGTTAAGCCTGTCGTTCACACGGCAGTTTGGCGGCTTGAAAACGTGAAAACTTGAAAAGAGTGTCAAAAACGCCACCCCCTTCTGTTGCTGTGTAAACTGGCGATGTGCGGATCCTGTGAGAACGGTGACATTAAAGCCGCACTTCGTGCATGCACGTGGTGTGTAATTACAATATTACACCACAGGCGTCTGGCCTGGCATGCATACTACATACTTTTCCATTTTGAGTAGGGGCGTTCTCGTCTAAACGCGCCTAAAACAACGCTGTGTGGGCAGGGTTTTTCTTTTAGAACAAACGAGGAAAAACAGTTTTTTAAAAATACCCGTGTACGTGTGGACTAAGCCCGTGTCAGTGTGCCTCTATTTGCTTCTCAGTGCCATTTGGTATCATACAAATTAGCTGCTACGCCTGCACATTTTTTGGATTTCAACTCCCTTTTATTTGACAGACTGTTTTTAGTGTTACGTCATATTTTTTCTAATACATTAACTTATGTTTTTAAGTTATTTTGTTTTACAGGGACTGACAGTTTGTGACAGGAGCTTTAAATGTATTTTAAACCAGCAAGTTAAATGCTAGTGTAAAACATCTGTGCTGATTTAGTAGGAAGTGTTTCCGTGATTAGGACTGAAATCAATAATTTGCACACATTGGAGATCCTGAGAATGCAGTTTAGTCAAAGGAACAATTTCTGTCTTCTGCAAAGTTTTTGTGACATGTAACTTCTGGTCTGGTCAGTATTTAATGTGCATTTGTACTCTGCTAAACCATCACACAGAGCAATAGATATTTGTCTCTATAGGGAAATAAATACATACATGAATGACTCAAACCTTTTTTATGTTGAGACTTTTTTAACCCTCAAGGGCCCGCTTTAATATTACACACAAAATGTACTTCTTAGAATCAAGCTTTAAAAAATATCAAACATTTATATTATTTGCCACTTTCATTGAGTATTTTTTTAAAACTAACATCAGTCCTAATCATAAATATCAAATATTCATTAATTTTCATGATTTTAACCCTTTAAATGCCAGGTTTTTGACGTGATGCCACTTTGTTTTAGATGGAAAAAAAAATACAAAAAATAATTATTTTCAACATGCTAAGTAATTTTTTTTCACACTAATACTGCTGTGCACACAAAATGAGCTTTCAAAATCACACTCTAAAAGTAGTATAGATTCATATGTTTGACTACCTAAACTGAGTTAGCTTTTTTTTAACCAATAAAACACAAAAAATATAATTATTTTCAGTATACTACATGCAAAGTAGATTTTTGCTTTTCATCATCAGGTGGACAAAACATGAAAAATGACAAATTCCAAGGCAAAAGCCCAGAGTGACACCCAAAAATAATACAATGCATGTTTTTATGCTTAAACAGCTGTGGGATCAAAAATTGCAGTTTGGGTTTCAATGGAGCTTTTTTTTTTTGCATTTAACAGTATGAATGTAGCAATTTATTTACAAAGTGCATTTTAGACTTATTGTAGGAGCTGAGCTGGAAATTTCGAGATTAAAGAAAAGTACACAATATTGTCAAAATGTATGCCATATGCACAACATAGTCCCGAAGGGTTAAACCTAACATTTTTATTGAGACGGCAGAGTGACCGAATATGAGGAGGAAACACAAATTAGTGAGTAATACGTGCTGCCACTGATGCACTGTTGAACCTAATTAGATACGATGAGGCGCTGCCCTCGTCTGTTTACTTTATATTGCAAAAAAACACAGATAGTCTCTGTGCTCTTTATTACCAGGGAGTGTTTGTTATTAATCCACCATAAACTCACTGTGTGAGAATATAGAAGATATAAAGGAAGAAACGTGTGTCACAGTTAAAGACCGTCCCACAACCAACGATATTAAATCTGGTACGTCAATGTTTGTTCAAACACTTTTTTCCAGAAAAGGTTTTATGACCAAATGAATTTTCAGGGTGCCACATCCTTAAAGCTGCCATGATCAATAGCAGGAACCCTGATGATCGTTAACCCTTTGTAACCTGCAGCATCATCACTTTTCTTGTGCTGCTTTCAGACGGCTTTTACGAGTATTTAAACATTTGAACACTGAGTAAACTGGCTTTATTTTTCTCCAAAACATGGGAAAAAACAGTGAGCATCATGGTAGAAATGTTTCACAAACTGCAAGAAATTAGTAGATTTAGAAAATCATCTTTTAAAAGTTAGGAAAAAATTGGCCGGGGGGAAAAAAATTATCAAAATTACATATTTAAAATGAATTATTGTAGTTTTTAAGCATATCTTTCAGCTTATTTCCTTATTTTTTTTAATTTTATTTTCCCCTTTTTTATTTTTTTATTTTCTTGTGCTTTTTTACTAATTTCTTTAAAGATTTTGGAACGTTTCTTCTTTCATTGCTCATTCTTCCCATGCTTTGAAAAGAAATCAAGCCAATATCCTTAGGTTTCAAAGGGTTAAATGAAAAGTTTTGGATTTTGGATCGGAATGAGAAAACATTGGGCAGATTGATAGATAATGAAAGTAGTTGTGAGTTACTCTTTAACCAATAAAAAAAACTGAGCATATTGGTTTGATTTCTTTTGAAAAAAAAGGGTATAAAGTAATAAGCAACTTAAAAAAGGGAAGGCCCAAAAATTAACATAATAAATTAATACATAAGTAGATCGATAAATAGATAGATAAATAAATAAGTAGTTTATTAAAATAATGATAAAGTGATAAAAAAAAAAAATTAAAAAAAGCAAGAAATTGACCCCAAAAATCCTAAAAAAAAAAATATATATGTTGATGTTTACACTTTTTTCTGTAACATAATTTTGAATCTTTGGTTATGATAATTAAAAATATAGTTTTCTGAACAATCTGATGTTGATCCAGGTTTCAAGGGGTAAAAAAAAACCAAAACACCCGTTGTTATCATGTTAAGACGCCATAACTGTTTCTGTGATGCCTTTAAGAAAGTATTCAAAGATCAGGCTGATGAGTGGAGACGGGACGCTAATCTCTGCGTCATAAAGTCATGTATCACGTATATTACCTTCTCCTTATTCAGTCACTGCACGCAGCGTTCAACTGACGTACCTTTGGAACAGCAGCACGTGCAACAGCAGTGAAGTGTTATTGATGAGTTTTTATTTTCCTCTTTCCTTATCAGAGCTGAACACACTGACGCCAGCGAATAACCCTCCGTGACTCCCATCCCGGCCAAGTGAGCCGTTTTCACTCTAAACCCACACAGCCTCATGACTTTAATTTTACAGTGGTGCAGATAACTCATATTTGCACGTTAGAGGGAGGTTTCCCCGAAGGTTTGAAGTCCAGCTTCTAGCCTGTTACAGCAGATAACTGCCGGGGAAATCTGCACTTTATAGAAATTCATTACACTCAGAGGAAGACCTCAAAAAAAAAACCTTGAATATGACTTACGATAACCAGCACGCAGATAATTAAAGCTGCTCCTCCTTCAGTGTGAGAGATAGTTAATTTAATCTCATATCTTTATTGCCGTGACAGTCTTAGAGATGCCTCCTCTCATGTACGCAGCCAGGGTCCAAAGGCTGCACATGAATTCATTACAGCGCTCACTGTGAGACGCTAAATCCCAGTCAAGGCCGTTTATATAAACACTTACTTCATATCTAAATGTGAATTACGTAATTATTATCAAAAGTATCACAGCTGTATTTTAACATGTTCATATGAGACTGCCTCAGATGATTGTGTTGCAGATCTCCTCTGTCCAGAAAAGGTGGTCCAGGTGATGACAAGACTCTGCGTAAGTGATCGGTTTCTCTTCCTCTTCCTTTCGGTCAGAGCCGGTTCAAAGTCAAAGTCCCATAAAATCAATCTGAGTCGAAGGAGAGCCGTGTTTCCTCCTTCTTCATATTAAGACAGATTCAAGAGACAAGAGGCGTCGAGACAAACAACACTTCCACAGGCCAGAAGACGGGGACTTAATGAAGACCACTGATTAATGAAGACCACTGGTGAAAGGACTTTTGGGTAGAGCTTTGTTTTGTGTAAGTCACATTTAATGCTTATTTTTTGTTCTGTTACCTGCTTATGCCTTAACCAGTGACATTCAGCACAACAGTGTGCTTTCTAGGGAATAATATTAACCCTTTTAAACCTGGAAAAATAGGCTTGATTTATTAAAAGAAAATATGATAAGAGGGCAACAAGCATCGTAGGAGGAAATGACCCAAACATTGACAGGAAAATGGGGTAAAAAAAGGTACAAGAAAATTAGCTGGAA